>NW_010169491.1:61223-85095 GCF_000695765.1 Mesitornis unicolor
GGATCTCTGAAATCAGGCCCTTACTTTGATGCTTTACCTGCACAGGCATTGCCCACAGATTGGGGCACAGGAACAAGAACCACATTAACTGATTTGTTTCTATGGCGACCAAGTTATTGATCTGTCCCAGCGTCATCTCTCCCATGGACAAGTTGGACGTGGAAAGCCTCAGGATCTTATTATATATCATTGCCTATGGGAAGTGAATAAAACAGAAGATATAAAAATAATATCATTAAAAACATCAGTAGCAGCAGGACATTTCAAATGGCAGTATCAGTCTTTACCTAAGATCATCCTTCTCCCAGTCTCACACTTGAGGCAGAGAGGGAGATGGAGACAGAGAAGGAGACGGAGAGAGAGAGAGAGAAAGCACAAAAGATAACTGACTTAAAAAAACTCCATTTCCTCTTAAAATATTTGTTGCTTAATGCAGACCTAAAATAGAACAAAATGTCCAGAAAATATCAAAATTTAGGAGATGGGGCAAAAATCTTCTTAAATAAACATTTGGTGAGCCTGCTTTCCTGTCTGTCAAGGAGACCCTTGTTTCTGATGAGATAGTTGAACTCATGCTATGAATTTTTTATCAGAGTAGGTTTCTCTCCTTACCTGGCCATTTATTTCCATAAGATTTGTAGGAGCTTAACAGTGTTCAGAAATAATTTAGGGCTTATATCTACCAGAATTTTAGAGACAAATATCGTGAGCCCAGTTTGCAGTTATGACCAAATACCAGACACTGCAGCTTCAAGGAAGTTTTTAAAATAATTTGTGCTCTTTGTCCATGAACAAGGTGGTTCCTGTAGAATTAATCAGAAATGCCCACAGACCATAGTGAATTACATCAGCTGCACATGGTCCCAAGAGTTCCCATTTTGGCAAGTGGGAGTCACAAAAGCACAAAGAAATAATCAGGTACTCTTTCTTCACCAAGTCTGTACCATCTATCTACCTTGGGAGAAGGCAGAAAATGTTTGAAACAGATACATCAATCACAGTGTGCACAAAACCCACAAACTTCCATACTGAGACGGTATTTCTATGGTCAGTTACACCTGGCAAAACATCAGTTCCAGCTACTGCTGTCTGGGGAGTTTGGTCTGTGGAGATCCCTACTACAACCCACTCACATTCTGAGCTGCAGCTGCTGGCTCCAGTTCACAAACATGACTTTCACAGAGCGTTAATGGATGCCAGTCTTAGAGACACAGTTTTGGAGATGTATCACTCCTGCCCCACCCCACAGGGCTCTGTGCAAAACAGCATAAATATTTGGAATAACCACTCATGACACATGGGCAATGTTCCCATGAAACACAGCTTGTCCAAAGATACTCTGCAGATGACTCTGTTCACAGTCAGCAGAAGTAACCTCATAAGCAAATGACCAAAGCAGATGTAGATCCAAAATGACACCACTTATCCTCATATACCTAATGTCATCTGCAAAGATATGTTCTTATATGCAGAGTGAGTGTTAAACTTCTACATGTTAGCATGATGGTTTTGGTTTTTAGAAAAAGGAATTGCTGTCATCAGTTTGACTGTGTCAGTGATATTAGTTTTTCCAGTTTCTGTACAGTTTCAAGTACAGTGCATATATTCTCTCAAACCATTGCTAACAAAGTCTTCAGATAAAGAACAAGACAAATGAAAGTATGAAGCTGGAGCTATTGTTAGTGAATTTCTTGGAAGATCATGGGAACAGCTTTGCTTACCAATAAAGCACCTCGTAGATTGATGCCAGTTTCTGTAGTCACATAGTAGGATGCCTGCAGGAATGTTCTCTGCAAGATAAGGGCCAGGAAGAGAAGAACTGCCAAAACATAAACATTTCTGAGAAATTCCTCTGAGGAAAGATATGAATTTGATGGATCCTTCACCTGAAAAGAAAGGAAAAAAATGATGAAAGTGTCATAGGAATGATTGTATATTACTGCAAACAAGGAAATTCAGTCCTTGCATTAGAATAAAAAATACTGATGGTATTATGGGAAAGTTACAAAAACCAGGTTTCTCACTGTCCTATCACTTGGATACAAATTAATCACTCTGCTCATGTTCCAAAAAGACTTAGAATCTTAATTTCTAGCAGCTCTAAAATTAGTTATTTTTAGCAAGAAAGGGACAATGAGATCACCATGTTTGCCTTAGTTTCAGTTTCTTCATTGAATTCTGATGATTTGAAGGATAGAAATGATATTCAGTAGAAAATAAAGCTCATTCCACTTGCACCACAAAGATGCTGCAAGAAAATATTTTTTATTATATGGGATTAGTTACTTATGTTGCATTTGTATGTTATGGAAAAAGTCCTTTCCAGAAATAGTGTATGACAACTATGGATTCTGAATAAAATAGAAATATATATGCCAGTATTCCCCACAAATGAAGTTTAAATGCCACAATAGGGGAAAAAAAATCTTTATTAAATCACTTTGTTTTCATTTACTACTTCTGATGTTCACTATGCTGCTCTGTTTCAGGCAGAAAAGGAAACAAATGTACCAAAATACTGCAAGGAAGGCTATCCATTTGGTATTTCTGATTCAGCTGGAAGCAGGATGTACTGAAATTCTTACAAAATAAAATTAAAAAAAAAGAAGAAGAAGAAAAAAACCTGTTCAACTGAAATAACCAGCCTGATTCTGAGATTAAAGGTTTGGAAGATACTGGAAAGTTGAAGATTCCTTCATCACTCTGTATCACTGTCATCCTCCATGAGACTGCAGGCAGGAGAGGGGTGCTCCGAGCCAGCCAGGCTCACCTCACTGCAGTGACCCCAGCCTCTCCGCAACACATACTCATACCTCTACCACAGGCAACAGACATCCAAAAGGTGTCTATAAGCAGTATCTGCAAAAGGTCCAGTGTCTGTAAGACACCTAAATCTCACTGAGATAATAGGACTAAGTCGCTCAACCAGCTCAAGACTCTCTGAAACAAGCATTGCTTAAGAGCACAATTGGGCAGAAAAACATATCTGAAAACTCTTCTCTTAATGTTCTGCTGCATCTAACCTGCTTCTTCCAAAAGAAAGTTTATCAACACTCATAAACTAAAAGCAAATGTATTCTGAAATGTATCCAAGAGAAATAGTGACTGTCACCAAGCCAGGCTCTTGGAGCAGTTTCAAGTTCTCCAGTGATTTTAATCTTCCCTTCAGCCAGTGTGGATTAAAACTTAAAGAGCCCCATGACTAAACCCACTATATTGAAGAGTACAAGAGATAAAGGAAGGAGACAAGGTACTGATTCCTAAATTTGAGATCCAGAAATTATCATTTTCAAGCTAAAATACTTTGTTTGTTCAACATGCCCATTTATGAGGCAAAAAATGCACTCTGCCTTTTAACTCTGTGGCTCAAAGCCAACACATAGTGGTTCAAGGATGATAAAGTGCTTTATTTGATAAGCTGCACAATTAAACTCTCCTTCTTCAGTGCAATGGCTGAATGAGAGTCTAAGGCCAAATTCAGACCACCAGTCGAGAAAATTAATGCTGGGAGAGAGCAGCCAAAGAGAAGATATTTGGATAATCATGATAGTTAAATGCTTTATCTGGAGGGGAAAATGTTACTCCATTACATATCTATGTGCTCATCCAAATACAAAACTCTCACTGCATAAAGCATATGGAGATGATTCTGTAGCAGAAGACAGACATAGGAAAATTTCTTCATCATGTCTTTTGTGCTGTCAGCTTGTAAAATAATTTTAGCTGTATCTTTTCACTAGTTACTAATAAATTATTTTCCTTATGATAGAAAATGTTCTGTATCAGAGGCTTGCTCAGTGCTTAGAGGTGGTCTCTGGAAGTTCGATCTCAGTGAAACTTGAAATGAGCTGTGAACTAGCATCTTTTGTGCATCTCTAGTATCAAGAATGCCATAGAATGAATGCCATCAAGAATAAAGCCTTTCAACTTCTCACATGCGCCAATGCATGTCATCACAGCAACAAGCAGCACAATAACAGGGAGTGACTACTCTAGGCTTCACAGATTTCAGAGAGCTCAAACCCGTCAATGACTTACAAATAGACAGATGAACAGAAATTAAACAAAATTCCCAGACTCATCCTTGCTGGATGAATTACTGAGGCACCACAAGCAGGTGTCCTTCCTGAAATAAGGAGGCACAGGTGAAGAGGAGCAGAAAAGCTGTTCCTTCTCCCCAAAACTGCAGGGATGAATCCACCAAGAGCCATACAGCTGGGCAACTGGGGGAAGCCTGCACTACCTGTGCTGCATTCATACCAAAGACTTCCACTGCTCAGGTTTATAACTTTACCATCTCTCACAAAAAAATACTCAATTTGCTTGAAAGAAACAATGAAATAATACAGTGGTGATCCCAGTAATATAAAAGCATGCATGCATCCAGATGTATTCAATACCTGACATTAATCAAGAACTAATACCAAACCAAGTTTTTCAATCCATGTTGTCAGGTTACCTCTTCTGTTGTATTTCCACTATTGGTTGTATTCTGGAAGCCTTGGACAATGCCAGAAATGCATAATGGCCCAGCAAAACCCAGCAAGTCAGCCAGGTATCGGAATGTGCTGCTGAGAAGAATGGGTCGTCCAAAAGCACTATACATGGCTAACCATATGGAGGGACTCCGATTGGGCTGGTCTGCTACCTTTTTCTGGAAAACAGAGAAACAGACATCAATGCATCAAGAAGGGGGCTCCGTGGTTGTATACAGCAAATTTCTTTTTGTTCCTGTCTGGATGCTGAGTGTTTTGGAGTAGATGAGGTAGCTAACATGCTGTAGATATTAACAGATTTCAGATATTCTTCACAGCAAATTCAACTTCTACCTCCTCTTGATAACTGTGGTTCCTCACCTCTAAAACCTAACACTTCTCTGAACACAAGAATGCAAACTCAGAGTAATCATACTGGCACATAGCCCTTGCTCCTTGTCACATGCTAGCTCAGGAAAAGGTCTGACCTTGCTCATATAGGTTATCTTGACTTTCACAGTAGCTGTGAAACCACTTGATCCAGTAAAGATTTTTGATGTGGGAAAGACAATGAAGGAAAAATCATGGACAGACACCTACAAGAATAGTTTCATTTAATTTATCTGTATTTTTTCTATCACCTCTTGGATGCCTTCCAGGAAGAAATACTTCAGCCGATCACTAATTACTGGACTAAAAAATGTGAAAGTAACAGGCTATGTTGAGAGGTAAGATTAAATCAACTAAGGGTCCTTTCTAGCCTTAATTTCTGTGAATCTATGCAGTATCACAACTCTTGCCCTAAAACACCAACCCTTGGCTATCTCTGTATCTCATCAGCAGAACTTTCATATTTCTGAGGTCTTTTCAATCTAAAGAAGAAAGAACTTTACTTAACAGATCCATGATCTGCAGAGTGCTTTCTTCTGCTTCAGGCAGCAGCTTTTGACACTTTAAAAGAGCATCTGTCATTTTTCAAGTAGCACAGAAGCCTGCAAGTTGTAATGCAAGCCAAGCCCTCTTGAGTGTTCACAGAGACATTTTAAGTATAGCCCAGTAAAAACAACCCCTGCCCCAGCAAATTAACCAAAGAAAAGCTAGTATGCCTGTACCCTGCCTGGCTGCCTCATGTCTTTTTTCCTTTTCTCTGTTTTTCCCTTTATGACTCTTCAACTGTGAGATAGAATATGTGCATGGTGCCAAAAACGTACAAGTGTACAGTAGGGCCAGATAGCTGCTTACTGGCTTCTATGGTTTGAAGCATCTAGACCACTTGTATCGAAAAAAAACCACAAGCCAAGCAACAAGAGAAATACAATCAAATTTTGAGGCGACTGGGGAGTATATGACAAGGACTACACACGTACAGTACATTGGTCCCAAAATTTGGTTGTAAGAGTTTCATTGCATATCACTAAGGACTTTATCTTATTAATCTTATGAAAAAAATCTTTATCTCCAGCCAAAATATCCATTAATGTAGTAAGAACTGTGAACGTGTATTAAAGAGAACATATGAATTGAAGGTCATGGGTCTAATCTTACGTGTATGGTGTGCAACCATACAACCTATGCAACCTTCCTATCCACAGTTAGAATTTCCCCAGGATTCTTAGAAAAGTATGATAAAAATACAGCAAGATGAGGTATTTCTGTTTCTATAGGAAACTTTCCAAATAAGCAAGAAAATATATCATGTTCATATTTTAGAATATTTACTGATGGCGAGAAATAATGGGATAAGGAAAGCCAATTGCAATGTGTTTTTTGGCAATAGTTTGTTTAGAAAAAAATAAATAAAACATCATATTTAAATAAGCTTAATTATCAGAAGAGCTTGTTTTACCTGTAATTTTACAGTATGTTCTAATTTGATGTATAACTTACTGTAGGATTTGGAATGCCTTTTGCAGTAGTGACTAGCAGACTAATAGCCAATTAGAATGTCAATCACTAGTTAATTAGTCTTGCATTGTGTTGTTTTATATTATTTAATATTATAATAAAATTACTGTTAACTGGCTTTAAAATTCTATAAAATATGGAAGAAAGTATTATTACAATTAAATTATGTGATGTTTTGAAAAAATTATTTATAATGAAAGAATTTTGAATAGTGAATGTGTTCATAACACTAAGAATTGCTTGATGAAAATTTTAAAACGTAAAAAAAAACCTAGAACAGGATAGCAAATTCAAATTTGTCACTGTGAAGTGTTAACGTTCTCACGTCAGTGGTCAAACCTTCATGTGACAGGAGCCAGAAGAACTCTGTCTAAATAGTTGACTATGAATTCCAGGAGTTGTCCACTGACATTAAAAAAAACAGCTTTTAACAGAATATAGCAGCTGTAAAAAATTAATCTTAGGCCCTCTAGTTTACAATTCTGTATGTTTGGGGTGCAGGTTTGGAAAATAGTGATTTTGAGAAAACAGTCATAAAAATTTAACCTGATGCATTTCCTTCATGCTATTGTTTGGTAGAAAACCTCAGCTGTTTTCAATTCTCACAGCATGCAGAAGGGGTAGAAAGACAACATCACATGAGCTATCTCAAAAGCATTTTATCATACAGAATATTCATGGTCATGTTCAGTGTCTTTCATCAAGGTGTGATAGGTTTGGAAAGGGACAGAAGCCTTCTTTCTGCCCGGCCATAGAGCACAGCTGAGATCACCTATCTCCAGGCACAGGCAGGGGCAAACCCACTTAATCCAGAGGATGCTGGAGGGCTCCCATCGCCAGCTGTGGAAGATTAGTGCAAAATACAACCTTGCAGCAGAGACAGTGAGACATCCTCTTCCAGATTGCAGACCACACTTCAACCTGAGGAATTTTCCTAATTCTGTGGCTGTTTTCAGACCCATCCACACACAAACTAACACATTTCTGTATGGAAGTGAACTGCAGCAAGCTCCACTGACGTGCTCTTTGGATTGGTTTTAGCCCTTTGGTTTACTTTGACATTATCTATGAAGTATTAGTTTACTTTAGGGTTACAGCCTGGTTTTGAATATTAGCACATACATGGGCTGTGGTAATCTCAAGACTTTAAACAATTACAGAAACCAAAAAATCTGATGTAAACCAGCTTTATAAATGTAAGCTAGTCTTCATATGTGCATAATAGACATATGAGAAGCTCCACACTGAATGTTTGCATTCATGCACATGAGAAATAATAGCACAGTCAACTTGCCTTTTGGCATCTGAACTGCATATCTGTGCAGGCACACACAGTATCTGCAGATGTAAATGAGCTACAGATAAATGTTTGCACCCACTCATCATGTCTGTCATTAAGAATGGCACAGAGACTCAGATCCTTGGGACATGTGGTCTCTTTAAGTAGAATTTAGGTACCAAATCCTCCTTTAAGGAGCTGGCCTAAGGGTTGCACTTCTCCTTTGCTCTGAAAAGCTCATTTCCAAGGATTCTGTAGTTTTCTGCTTAAAGAAGAATGGTCTTGGTCTCTAGTCTCTGTAAACATCAACTACAAAAGGAAAGAGAAGCAACCTAAATCTATTAAAACAAAAACATTTATAGCTATTATGGTTTCATTTCAGAGTGCACAGAAAGGAGCCTGCAGCTCCATCAGTTGCTGGGAGCAGACAGTTGCTCCTCGTGGCTTCCCCTCACACTGCAGTTCTAAACCGTACACTGCATGGAAACACATTTATCTGGTGTGTGCAGGAACAGGACTTATATACTTTTGTCCTACATGCCACATTTTCCAAAGTGGCCTCTGAATGCTGTATTCTCTCTGTTTATGCTTGAGAATTGATATTTATGTACAAATCACCGAGGCAGGCTTTCAAATCCTTCCTTCTTTCTGGAAAACAGTATCTTTCTCTTTTTTGGCAGAAATCACTAGCTTTAAGTCCAAATGAAACACCATAGTTTTGCCTAAAAACATCCAGAAGTTTCTCTGGAAACACTTGTTGTACCCAGTGAGTTTGGTTTTGTACTTGGTCTGGCTGGGATAGAGTTAATTTTCTTCATAGCAGCCCATACAGTGATGTGTTTTGAATTGGTGACTACAACACTGTTGATAAGACACCAATGTTCTGCCTATTCTCGAAGTGTGTTTTTGGCTACTTCTCTTTCTGGAGAAAAAAGTGAAGATGAGTGTTTCCAGCTGATACTAGAGGACAGAATGCCTTCTAATTTAAGAAGTTATCATGAGTATTTAAGAACTGAACAGCTTTCACTTTTAAAATTAAATCTAGCAAATGATCAGTCTGTTATGGTTTGAGTTTCCAGTTGCTCTCAATCTGACAACTCCCCTGCTGTAAATTCACTTAAAACCAAACAGTAAACATTGAACTTCCTAAGCCAAGTTTCACCTTGGAATAAACAGTTCTAAGTTAAAAATTCCTAAAACTAGGCTTTCAAAGAAGCACAAAAATTCCAAAGTGACACTAGAGTTTCTAAGGCGAAACAGCAACATCTTTGGTTACCTTTTGTTCCTCATACGCTTCTTTGAGACAAATGTAATTTGTTAGTGCTCTCATTGCAATTGGAAGCTTTCCAATTGCCTTCAGGTCCACAGGTTTCTTGTGAGCAGATATAATAAGAGTATTCATCCACCAGTAAGTTGCCTTTGAGAGCAAATTCACAAATGGCTGAAGAAACCTCACCCCCAAGTCTTGTAGATCCTCTGGTGGCTTTACTTTCTGAGGGTTCATGAAAAATACATACCTCTAGAGAAGAGAAAATAGACAGCATGTGCTCAAGAAGTATCTTATTAATAGCAATTTTTAGTAAAAAATATTTATAATACAGCTACAGTGTCAAATTTGCATTTAAAGGTGATAATACATTGAGTTTAAATGTAAATTTGCATGTAAATAGGAGCATTTCTGTTTTGATAGCATTACTGGCAAGAAATTGAGCAATATGGGATGCAGACACGGCTCTGTAGCCTAGCAGTACCACCTGTCTCTATCTGAAGAACAACAAAAAAGAAATTTTGGGATATAATTATGCTTTACATTATCATGGGTAAGAACGTATTCTAACTTACACATTCACTACATAGTTTATCTGCATTAACATAGCATATACACACCCTAACTCGTATGACATTGATCTCCACTGCCATCAGCAGCCCATAGAGAATGACCATAATTCCAGTGATGCAGAAACGCAGCTGAGAAAAAGGCACACCATCCTGGCAGTATCTGACAAGCTTGATCGTTTTGGTGACAAAGGCCATTATCCAGTAAAGAAAAAGAGCTGTAAAACAGGTGAACATGCATAATTTAAAGCAAAAAAAAGCTGTACCAGTGCTGCAGAAGTTTTAGTTCTCACAAACAGAAATATTCCATGGCTGAATTCAATGCAAGCATGGTGAGCCTCTGTGTCACCAGACTGGAGGCTGGCACAGTGTGAAATCAGTCCAAGTCAGGAACTCAGGTTTGAGAGATTTACTTTGCACTTTCTTTTCCCAGGTCACTATTTGCTTTCCTGGGCCATCACCTTTCAAAGAGATCCACAATGATGGGTCTTCACACAATTACAGAAGTCCATTGAAGGTAATCTGAAGGGGAACTTTGTCTTGAAATGAAGTAAAAATCACTTAAATTGACAAATATCATATTGCCTCTTTGAAAACACGAAATGCATTGCAGTTAGGCTCATTTTTAAAAAGAGTTAATGCAATTTATTTATATCCTGCATCCTGATTTGTATCTGTCAATGGCTAGTTCAGGTTGCTGAGATATAGGTAATTTGGACCATATACTTCTATGAAACATTATCCTGTGATGTCTGGTCAAATTCTTCTGACCATGTCCTGGCTGAGACAGATAACATGAATACCAGGTAGCAGTTTCTCAAAGGTAAACCTTCTTCCCTCCCCTTTGGAAAAAGTGAGAGGTGACATTCGTCATTAGAATAGGCAATCTCAGAATCAACTGCAATGGATGCTGAGAAACAACAGCCATCTGAATAGAGTGGTTTGTGATCATTTTACTACTAATATTGGTCTTTTAAAACAGCCCTTTTGAACTAAGACAAGTTTTTGGCCTCAGAATAATGAGCAGTGTTAAAAAATACCTAAAAGCTCATGCTAGTAATACAACAGGTATACTATACTTTCCCTTTTGTGATAATTTTTAAAAATAGTTTTCAATGTGTACCTTGTGAAAATGTAGTAACTCCTACAATAACAGCAGTTCAAAGAGCAGAGAATTATTCATCTCTCTTTCAATACTGTCATGCATTTCACCATCCTCTGCAATCTAAGAAAGCTGACTTTGGTTAAACTACCGATTTGTAAGAGTACATAAATATCAGACTTAGACTTACCCAACAGTAACTTGGGAAAGTTAGATGTTTCAATATTATGGTAATAGACTATGGATACAGTCGCAGCCACAAATCCCATTATAGCTGGTAGAAAGAGATGCAAATGGCGAGATTTCATTTGTCTGAAAATAAATAAGGTATAAATTAGTGAATATGGTGCCTTTTTTCACTATTGTTGTATTCCTAGGTGTTTTGCTAATCTGTTTAAGAGTACAAATATGACTACCCTAGAGACAAAACTATTTTTTCTATGTGAGTGCTTTAACTTCTGTCAGTATTTACTTGTCGTTATAGTTTGAGAAGAGAATAACAATGTGCTAAGAACAACTGTTTCACCTTCATCCTGCTAAAACCCAGATGGTTCATGAAGTGATGCCCCATCTTTTTTGGGGAAAATCTTCTTACACCTTACTAGATAGCCTGTCACACATTATTGGTATACATTAATGAATGCAGTTAGTTCGGCTCTCCACCAAGCACCATCACTTACGTGTCAGAAACTATGCCCTCCGCTATTTCACAGACATGTACGAACAGGAGAGTGAATGTCAGGATCCATCGCAGGTTGTGTCCAGGGAAGTGCAGCCAAGTATTGTGGTGAATCTGGACTTTGGAGCTTTGACTTCCCCAGCCTGGGAAATAACAGTAATGAAAGAGGAAGGTTATCATACAGTCAGCCAGTGAATTATCTGGTTATCAATTCCCTATTCTAATCCATAGCTCACACTTAATAAGTATATAATCAACACAAAAACCCCTATAAGACTATGGGAGCCATTGTTACTAATAGCATGACCCAGGAGTGTTTGAGTTGCCGTGTAGCCCCTCCATAATTTAGATCTGACCCTCTAGACAACATGATGACAATCTTCCCACAATTGCAATGAAAAAGAAAAGGTGCCTGGCAAAGAACAAAGATAAGAAAACCAAAAGAAACATCTCAGAGTCGCACTCTTACAACAGGGACTAAAAGATATTAAGTAATGGCATCATCGTGTCTTTCCCAGTCACAGGCAAGAGTGGGCAAATTTTCCAGTTGATATAAAAATTATATCCTCCAATGAGGCCTCAAAGAGATATATTTACTTCAAATAAATATAATTCATTATCTTTGTCTCAGGCCTGGTTGGGAGTGCAGTCTCAGGGGTTGCTGAGCAATGATTTCCCAGTCTCTGCTCCTCAGGCACAGCCCAGTCTCCTTGCCCTGTGCATTCCTGGCACATTAAAACTCCCAGCAGAGCACCAAGACTCAGCTGCTTTAATCAACAAATTAAAAATGTTGAATCTCATTTTCATGTCACCATCTCAGATGGCACCTGTCCTTTTCAGGCTGTAGCCAGCAACCTGGGACACCAAGTGGGACACCAAGGACCTGATGGATGTGGCACTGCTGGGGGAAGCTGAGGGCTGATCAGAGGTTAGCCTCTCTGCACACTAGTTTGTCCTCTGTCCCTTCTCACTCTAGTACAGGGCTGTCCTGAGTTAGTCAGCCCAAATGGCTGTACATGTCTCTCTTACTGTAAGCAACTTCTGGAATTCACTAACAGACTTCCAGAAGCCCATAGAGAATCCCAAGAACAGTACATTTTGGGGAAGTAAAGAAACAGAAAAAAAGAAAATAAAACCAAAACCAAATATGTTGAATTAGGGCAGTACACACTGCATCTGTTTGTTTCAGTAAGTGTAGAATTGAGTTTAAAATCCAGGGTAGGCATTCAATACAGAAGGATGCAAGATCTCATTGTGCCTAGAGGCTCATCAGGTGACTCAGAAACACATAATCCAGAGCCTAGGTTCATTGATTCTTGGAAACTACCACGATTTCACAACTTCATCCTCGTTTAATATGCAAAGTAGTGCAGGAACAATATATTCTCCCTTCTTCATGTCCGTCAAGCGTTTTCTCTAGTTTCCCGAGATTTTCCTAACGTAATGTGGCTTTCTTTGACCTTGCTCCTATCTTTCTCTCTCCCAATAAATGCTTTTCATTTTTATCTCTTCTTTGCCCATGCATCTGCCCAAACATCAATTTCTGGTTTTGGAGTCAGTCAATACTGTGGACTCCAGTTGTTTTTAAATGCTCTATGCAACAGCTGTGTGTCCTGATAACCAAGGTACAAAATAGAAAACAAAGAAATGAATACACGTATACATACCATACAATTTAAGTTATTATGCTTTTTTCCTAACATTGTCAAAAAATAGAAGAAATTTTCAGTGGCTGAGATACTATTTCAAATTTAATTGTCTGATACCTCTAAATACATTAAAGCAGCCTGCTACAACCTGAAGCATAACACAGAATGTTGTAAAAGATTATCTCTGCCCTTAGACCTTGCATTGAGTTTCCATCAAAGCCCTGTAATTGAAGTATGGCTTTCATCTCATCTCAAAGAAAGAGGCAGCACTGACATAAAGATCACTGCTGGAGAAGCATTCTATAACCCTTGAGGTTTTCCCCTGAGGGTTAGAAGTTGTTTCTTATTCCCTTGCTTAATTATTGCATTGGTTTTCAGTCACTGAATCTTGTTATACCTTTGATTGCTAGGTACTGAGTGTCGTATCCCACAGGTTCCTGTAACCTAGTATTCAATCTCTTCAGAGTCTTTTTGCATAATGGAAGTCCCTAAATCTCTAGTTTGAATGTAGTCCCAGATTCATGATGTGTTACCATGAAGGTAACATGAAAGAACTGACATGCCATTTCTCATGCAATTGTCAGGGGAATACTTATTTTTATTAATATTTACTGCCTTTTGACCATTACTCACATCTCTTTATCTCCTACAGTCAGTCAGAATGCCACTGTTTGACAGCTCTGAAAAAGGATTAACTTATATATATTCCATCACTGCTAATAACTAGGATAAAGAGACAACTATAGAGAAAAACTATGATTAGAGTACTAGTTTAGATAGGGCTTTTTACAAGAATATGTAAGTTAGAGCCACTCCACTCTCCTAAATTCTTCAAGAGAGATTTATCATTTCTTATTTTCATTCCTGTGGAAAAAGATTCTCTTTTGCTCTGCTTCTGTTTACAAATGTTGGCAAAAGAAGTAATTATTTTGTTTCGAAAATTTCCTACACTTCTCCTAGCCTTAGAACCAAGTTGTGCATTTTGGATATTCTCTGACATTCACATAACATGAAAGGAATTCAGACCCACCATCCTAAGTCTTCTATATCTAATAACAGCAAGGGTTGCAACTTGCCAATTCCAATTCAAAAGAAAACTTATCCAGAGAGAAGTTTGGATCTGATTTTTCTGGTTCTCATCTATCTTTTCATGCTGCTAAGTTCAGATTTATATCTCAAATTCCCAACATTTCAAGTGGGTTGGCTTCACGTCCTCTGGGTCAAGACAATTTATGTCTTCCTTTTAAAAATTAATAAATATAAAGCATCCAATGGCTTGTACCACAGGCCTCCAAGCATATATAAACAGGACTGAGTATAAATATATGATCAGTGTTTGTAGGATTGAACAGCTCAATTGAATAACTCACCAATGAACAAGATTGGGAAGGTGATAAATAGCAAGAAGACATGGGGAACCAAGTTGAGGGCATCCACAAAGCATACATTTCGTAGGACACCAGCACTGATGTTATAGGCCGACGCATTGTCGTTGCCACAAAATGAGAGACTCATAACTTCCAGAAGGTCTGACTACAACAAAAGAGAGAGAATAGTTGACTACCAAGACTGCTAGCATTCCCTTTAGTTAATTACAAAATAAATAACATAAAGAGATACAGAAGGAGTACACTGAACAACCTACAGAGAATAATTCGGTTGTGTCTTTAGGGCTCTGTCAAGTATAAGCACATTAGAATGAAGGCTGTGTTTATATCAGAAGCACTATTTATTATAAGTACTAATTATTAAATACACTATGTTACATCTTCTAGTATTCATTATATGCACAAATGTTATGCAGCAAATGCTCTATGACAATACAGAGAGAGAAGAAAGTTTTGAGAAGAAAATATTTCCATTTCTCATGAGAGCCCATGAGCTGCCTCCTGTGTATAACTGCTTCTTTGACGAGCCAACATTCTCTGTGCAACATCCCTGTTCATACAATTTGTTGCATTACATTTTCAGTGCAAGGTCTGAACCTTTGGTATTCATGATTCGGCAGTTTTGCATACACTGGTATTTCATATTTCTTCATTGTCCAATAGAAGAGTGGTCACATACATTAGTCATTACAGATAATTGCTAAGCTCTTAACCA
Organism: Mesitornis unicolor; assembly: GCF_000695765.1. Taxonomy (NCBI): domain Eukaryota; kingdom Metazoa; phylum Chordata; class Aves; order Mesitornithiformes; family Mesitornithidae; genus Mesitornis; species Mesitornis unicolor. The sequence continues at coordinate 76,252 of NW_010169491.1, forward strand.
AAGTAGGTTGCATTGAATATTGCATAGGGAGTAAATCAGTATTTATGCTTGATCCTGCAAATCCTTATGCACATGCTTAGCCTCGTATAAGCAGTTCTCTGATTTCCATGAATTCTTATGAGATTATCTTTGTACACCAATATAAGCTCATGCGTTCGTGCTTGAGTGTGTGCCATAGTATGACCCAGAGTTATGGCCAGCTTCTGGCTTTTATCAACTTGTACATTGTTTATTTAATCATTCTTCTTTATAAGAAGATGAAACAAGATTGCAACAAAAATGTTCTCTTGCTGGTTTCTTTACCCGAGACATATACATAGCAACATAGTGCTGTACAATAGGTTGTATAAACTCATTTTCTTGCTTTTTTTCCCCCAAATTTTACATACTGAAGTGGAAAGAATTTCTTTAATTAGGCAAAGTATATGTATACTCTAGTGAATGCATTAAAAGAAAATTTCCATTAAAGAGTTTTATGGAATCAGAACAATACAGACAGGCAAAAAATCCATTAACACAGTTTTAAAAAAGTTGATATAGAGAAAAAGTTTTCCTTCTTTCCTCAAATAGTTCAGGTTAGTTTTATGAGCCTAATTGTTTAACAAGGTAAGCATAGCAAGATAAGTATAAACTACTCAAGTACTCCCTTAGAGAGAACAGAAGCATCTAGATTTTCAAAAGAATACAGAGTTCAAAGAGGTACTTTGAACCTCTGCTAAACCCCTTTTTTGCTTTTAGCTAACTTTTTTGCTGGATATGAAAAGCATAATCCATATTGAAATATGTCAGTGAAATTTGTAATGCAGTCCTTTTTCCAGACATATCAATACTTTATGGTCTGAGATTTGCCAGAAGTTAAGCATAACTCAGAGTCATATGGTGGACCACATCCTGCAAAAATGCATGTATGTATTGTGCAAAAGCTGACAGGCAAGCCACTCAATCTTCAGTAGACCACAATTTGATGGAGAGTTTGGTCCATTCTCTATCATGAATAAAGTGATATGACCACTATAATTCTATCTTTTTAATTTTATATAAAAATTTATTCATAACTGCATATGACTAATAACACAAAATAAATAGTTATCATAATAAAATGTTAACATTAATTCTGTCTGAATAGACCGAGAAGTTATTAGCAAAACAAATATGGAACTTTTCAAAAAGACTATACGAAGATTGATTTATTTTAATCTGTAAAAGCTTGACATGTCTCCTTTAAGAGAAACATAAAGGTAACTATAATCTCTTGAAAATCAGAAGTGTTGTTTCCTCATTTTTCTTGAAGGTCAGAAGTCCAAGGGAGTTCTGCTAGGAATTTTCTTCCCTTTCCCACAAAGAGGACTCTTTTCTGAGATAGTGTAAGATGCTACTGTGGTCTAGAGGTTGGATTTATACCAAAAGGCAGGAGGATCCTGGGTTCAAATGAGCACTGAATCATTGACTTCAGTGTAGCTTTTGGCTTCTAGTCAAAAATAAATTTGGGAGAAAGGATTAAAACCAAGTCCAAGAGAAGCTAAGGGAACGATTGTTTTGGTTGTTGTTGTTTGTTGTTTTTTTTTCATTTTCAATTCAGGACACACATCTAGTAGAGTATGGCACTGACAGGGAATAGAAAAGATAGGAACTGTAGAAGCATTAGTAGTCCAGTGATCTTTCCTTCCTTCCTCTCTTCCATCCTTTATTCCATCCATTTGTCTACCAACACTGTGCTAGAAATTAACCATGACTGGAAGTGGAGGACTCATGTTCTGCATATGTTGATGTATGCCAACTTTCATAGACACTTTCTGGCATTTACACAGACAGGCTGCTAGTACTTCTCTGTATCTTCAAGAGTGGCATATGAAAATACACTGAAGCACATTAGAGCTCTAAGAAATAATTTAATATCCAGTATGCATCACAGGGAGCAAGAAACCACTCCATAATTCCCTTCCTATTCCATTTCTGGTGCAGAAGGCAGATCCAATATATACTCCACACTTTTGCCCATAGGACTCAAACTACTGGACCTTGCTCTGTTTTTTGGAAAACTTACATAGAAAGGAGGCTCTGGAGATGCACTGATGTACAGAGCCATTACCTCAGGCATAAAACATGTCATGTAGTTTCTACTTCTTTGCTCAAGCTTCTCAGAGAGTGGAAACACATTGCATGAAATGTTACTGACATGTAAGTGAGGACACTTCGCATTTACAGCCAATGAGAGTGGAGTCCCATTTGGTTTGAAGCTGAAATTAGCCACTACTTTCTACTGCATCAGGGCATGCCTCCAGAAGCTCATTTCCATTGGCCTCAAGGTTTAACGAGCTATGTTCATTTCCAAAGGACAGAAAGAAAAGCCTCTAAGGCAGAAGATTACGGCCTTGATTTCTCTGGACAGTACAGGGCATTTTACAACAATGCTCATGAAACTCCACCAAAGTTAACAGGAGTTGGACCATGACAGGTTTTCATATGCAATTGCTTATCCAAGGAAACAGTGTAACATTCAGTCTTCTTCAGTGGAAAATTTGACAATATAACAGCAAAATTTTTTTACTGACACTCAAAAATTTTAGAGAGTTTTATGAGGCCTTAGCTATACTGACTTTTAATGAGTCCCAGTTTTGAAAATTTTCACTCAAAAAAACTGAGCCTGGAAATGATGACAGTTTGGAAGATCTTAACTGCAGATAACCAATGAAAGGCAGAGTTTTCACTATGGCTCTATTCCCTCCTCTTCTGTAACACTGTAAGATTTCATTTCATGAAATGAAAATGTGAAATGGGAGAACATAAAATCTAAAAAAACACATGAAGAATTACAGTTGTGGCTTCTGTTGTAAATCATCAAAAACTGCAGCTGGATTTAGACTTCGTGTCTTTTGTGACTTTTATGACTTCTATGACTTATCACTGACCAGAATTTGGATACCCTAATAATAATTATGCTATTCTTCCATTGACTTTAACTCTTCTAATAAGTCAATACTGGGCCTCAGTCAGAACTAGATCTGCAGAGAGGTGAACAGAAGTATCTTGCTCTTGTGAGGAAGTGCCGTTTGTTTTACTCAGTGCTGAGCATTGTGAAAGTACATAATTAAATACGCTGATGAGTTTTTATATTTTTCCCAAGCATCAGTTATTGATCATTGCCAAACACAGAATGTTGACCACCTGGATCAACAGTCTAACCCTGTAACAACAGCCATGCTGAAGGTCTCTGAATTAGCCTTAAGCAAGTCAGAATGCAGAGCTGAATAAAAGTTTCCCACAGTGCAGACAAAGGCAATTTTCTCCTTAACAAAGAGGAGAGGACAGACTTTTTAGGCCACAGTAAGTATGTAGAGAGAGATCAAGGAGGGAACATCAGGCTGCAGAGTCACATAAGGAGAGTTGAAGAGATTTCTGTTGTTAAGGGATAGAAGAGATAAAAACTGTGATTGCTGCAGCTCAGAAGGTTATCACATTCCCTCTGACACCTGTCATGACCCCTTCCTTGGTAACACTGGTAGAAGCACAAAGCTAGGCTTCCTGGTACTGTATTTAGGTGAATTAAGCAGCATAACCAGGTGCTTTTATCATTCCCAGCAGTCCGCTGCTTGAGGCAGCTGCCTGCTTCACTGTAGGCTACACAGTCTAGTGGAGACCCATGCAAATATTAGTTCAGTCTCAGCATTAATGGTCTGATATCACCACAGTGCTGTTCCTGAGATAAGAAGTCCTGGTCACAGCAAGCTTGGGATCAGTGCTGAGCAGCTGCCATACTTCAGTTCCAAAGTTAGCTCATTCAGGACTAGCTTGAGGACCCATGAGCCATAAGGCATAGCAAATCTTTACTTATGTGGAAGGGTTATTCACTGGAAAGTAAAGGCCTCTTATTTTCATATGGATTGCCAAGACCTTTTCTCTATGCTCATGTTCAGTTAGGAATGTGGCACTTCAGGACATGGTGTAGCGGGCATGGTGTGTTAGGTTGACAGTTGGACTTGGTGATTTTAGAGGCTTCTTCCAACCTTAATGATTCTATGATTCTATGAATCCTTGGTGCTGAAGGCTTATTGGCAGGTAAATGGCTTTGTCTAGCAAACAGCAACGTCTGCAAAAAATAGTTTGACTGCCACATTAAAACACTAACGCACATAACCCAAACATGAAAATTCAAGAGAGAACAGATGAAAGGGTAGCAAGTTGTTCTGAAATTTGTTGGTCATCTGAAGTCATTGACCACTATATCTCATCAGGTAGTAGTAGCCTTTCAGAATAATAGTTGAGATCCTTATATATTCATTTAAGAAGACAACATTATTCATAGTAATTACCAAAAAAATGGCTTTCCCAGAGATAATTTCCTTTCTGCTGAATACAGAAGGACACCAAATTATGCTAGGGTGATTACACCGAAGTGAGTACATAATATATTTGCTTCACTACAGGAGGAATAAAATACTTCATAATAATGTTAACATGCATACTAGGTTTAACCTAGCATTTCCATCAGGGAAAATGCAGTGACGCGATAAAGATCCTATGATAAAAAGCACATTCTATCTGAGGGTGTTACATTCAGCACCCAAGCAAGGTTCCAAATACCAGGTAATGTTTCATTTTAACACTTGTAGTTTGGAAGACCTATGTCTTTTTGAAGTTATTGACAAATTACTCACTTTAACTTCAGTCTTTACAAACTGTAGAACTGGTCAGAAATATTCAGAGGTGTTTTTTCTTTCTCCCTTTGAAAAGGGCCTTTGCTGAGCAGTCAGCTACAAGCTAAAGCCTCAAGCAGAACTTCACAAAGCCGAGGAAAGGAAAGAACTATGAGGATGGGGCCATGGCGATGCCAGTGGAAGGCAAGTTTCAGCTCTCCTTTACATCATTTGGGAATCTGATTCCCTGTTGGTTTACTTTAATGAGGATGTGAACTATCTAAACAGCAGTTCATCCTGTAATGAAATAGCTAAAAAACCCGTATGTCCTTTAAACACTTAAATTTTCTTCCTAAAGTCCCCATCACTGGCAAGTTGAGTCTTTCTGTTTTGTTTTGTTTTGTTTTGTTTTGTTTTGTTTTGTTTTGTTTTTGTACTGACATTGTCATAATATAATAAACAGAAATCAGTAGAACAGGGATTCAGGAATAAATAATGTGAATAGGAAAAGGGTTTTGAGAAGAAAAAAGCAAAACAAAACCACTTAAAAATCACAGTTTAACAAGCATAAATGGGGATTCTCAGGGCACTAAGACAGTTCCTGAGATATATTTTCAATAACCAGCTATGAAGAAGACAATGGAAAAATTGCAGATAATTTAAATTTACATTACAATTATGAGAACTTCCTCACCGAGTACAAAACTGTAAAAATTATAGTTAAAAACATTTTAATTGCCTTAGGGTCCTTTAAAGTGCACTTAAAAGTCTTCCTATTCAAGAGTTTCAGCTCACCTGAATTATCACTCTGTTTGGCATGTTTTGCAAGATACTTATGACTATAAAGAAAAGAGTATAAATACACACCTTAGGTGAACCTTGTTTGGGGAAATAAGAATATTTTGAAAAACATTTATTTTGGTAGCTCTGTTACTTATATTAAAAAAAAAATCAATAGCTGCACTTCCTAATTAAAATATATGAGTTTACAGAGCATACTTGGGTCTTGGTTCAGGTTTTTACTTTTTGGTCTTAGATATAATGTGCATTATATATATATACACATGTAGAGATATGTGAATTACATACAGTTACAGGATGGAGAAAGTCCTCAAAGTTTTACAGAAGTAGGTAGTTCTTCTTTTCTGAATAATCAAGTAATTACAAAAGCAATAATTTGTCTTTTCTTCCTGAATTTCACAGAGAAAATTTTAGCTAAGGTCAAATTATGAAATTACAGGTTTGGATAAGCACAATGGAAGTCTTAACTCTGTTTATTGCCACAGATTTTATGTTAGAAAAGAAAAAGATTCAGAGCAGTAAGTATAAACTTACTAGTTTGTTCTTCTTACCTTCCTAAAAGCACTAGGCCTAACGCAATCTGTGTGATCTATAGTCTATACATTATTTGCAAAGAGTTCTGCTAAGGTAATGACAAAAGGTGATGCCCCTTTAAAATCTACTTTATCAAGTAGATTAAAATTATCTTGTACAAAATACCATTTTCCTTTTTATTCATATTTAAATTGTGACCACCTATTACAGACAGACCCCGCTTCCTTGCTAAGCACTATCTCAGTTACCTTGGGCCTTAAGGTAATAAATTATCTCTGATACCTCTTAGTATTACCATCACCACCAGCAGCCCAATCCAAATGTTCCTGAAGTCAATGCAAAGAATCTAATTGTTTTGGACCAGACTTCAAACACAGAGAAAATCACAACAGGAGTGGTACTAAACAGGCTACTGACACTGCAAACCATTTCACACAAACATCTGCAGTGGTCTCACACACATCCAATACATTGCTTTTTTTCTTTTTGGATAAGCTTCTTAACACAATGCGATTTCCAACATCAGCGTGCAACACTGCCTGCTGTAAAACATGCCAAGACAGGACAGTTTGAAAAAAAAAAAAGAAATGTAACCCTGTGAACAGCAGCAAAGAAAACATCAGCAGGAGGGTACAGTAAAGGCTGTGAAAGTCTGCAACTGGAAAAGGAAAAGGGAAAGGGCTTGGAGCTGTAAACTCAGGAAAGAAGAAGGAGCAGCCCTGTCCCACAGACATAAAGGGAATGAGGAGGAGGTGGTTAGTGGGAGATAATGGGGGAGGGTCATCACATGCCCCGTTTGGTTGCTAGATGTTAGTCAGATCAAACTCTTTAACTTACCTTTGTAAATACAAAACCAAAATACCAACCCAAACTGTCACTCGGTTGTGCTATGTGATCAATATAATCTCGGTGGCAGGATTTTTCTCCACTTAGTGAAGCTGCTCCAAGTCTTGGAGTGGATTATTTTTAGACTGGTGATGGGAAGATCAGCTGCTGCCTCCTATCGAGTTTCCAAAGTGCACAACTCTTCTTGATTTTCTCACACGCTGAAGGGGGCAGTAAACTGGGAAGAGACAGGCAAAGAAAAAGCACCAACTTTTAGTCTTCTGAAGATACAGTTCCCTGGAATTTCTTCTGCTTTCTTTTATTTTCATTTTTTCCCTCTCTGGAGCAGTAAGATTTTGAAGTCTTCACAGCACACAGCACAGGGACTATTATCAGATGGTTGTTCTGCAATCATTGATTTAGACAAGGTTGTCTAACTTTTGGCAGGCTGGGGGAGCTTCAGCTTTTGGATTCTTTTGAATTAATCTTGGTTAATTTGAATTTGACAACATAATTTTGCACATCTTCCATAATCTTGAGCAGAAAAGAGAGATTTTACTTTACCTCAGATTTCTCCAGACTATTCTGCTTAAAATACAGACCAAATCTCACCTTTTGATCAGATATGTTACTTTTGAAATAGGTATTTTTAAATTTGAAATAAATTTCAAAATTAATTTGATGCTCATACCAGGAATATAATTGTCAATATAATAGCCCTTATTTACAAGGGATAATATTTTCTGGCTGCAAAATACATCATATATGTTTACTTATAAAGAAAGAGGTCCTGAGAGAGCCCACATACAGTCAGTTGGTTTGTTTCCTCATTTTCTTTCAGTGCCACTGAACCAAGATATACCAGGGTTCAGATTTTCCCTCATGACAGCTTCACTTGTGCCCTAGAACTGGAGGCCACAGATAGCAAAGATCCAGGACTTGGTGGCGCATCACAGAACACATGGTAGCACAGGATAGTTTTGAGTACAGCTGCTCAATTGTTAGGGATCAAAGCTGGAGGCCCTTGGGACAGAATTTGCTTAGACCTTGCAAATTCCAGGAGGCACATCTCGATCCCTAGGGAGCAAAAGGTTTCCAATGGATTGTAGTCCAACATGTTTTCATGCCATGAAAGGGAACACAGTGAGCTCTGAGCTGAGAATGCAGTTGGATGGCTGAGGCCAAACACTAGCAGCACTCGTCAAAATCTTCACAAATCCAGCTTTTTCCTTTTTTTCTAATGTTCCTTACCTTATGATTGTAGGGACACAAAACCAGAAACCTAGATCTAGGGAAAAATCCTGCCTTTTGTTATCTCCCATTGCCTTGAAACATCAACACAGCATTACACTGAGAAACTGAGACAGTCCTCAACAGTCCTACAGAGCACTTGAAATTTTTTACTTGCATTTAGTTTCCTTTTTTTTCCCTCTTGTTTCCTTCCCTCTTATGTACTAAAGTTCAGTGCTTTAGAAAAAATGATTGTGGATTGAAAGCTTCTGAATTTTGCTATATATTTATGTTTCATTAAAGAAAATAAAAATAAAATCTTTAACACATCTAATCATAATCTAAAATAGCATTGTCATGGAATACATATAATTTCAGACAGAAGTTTAATTATGGTCACAATTTTCTTTGCCAAAACATGAAACTCTGGTTCCTTATGATTAGTCTCTGTAATTTCTCCCAAATTGTTTAAATAGGAAGGAAAAAAATAAGGCAAAATGAATGTGGAAGTAAGCAGTACGTTTCATTTTGCTGTTTCTAAATGAAGTGCTTTTATTCCTCTACATGGCATGCTAAAATGTTTTGAAATGCATTTTTAAAAGGATTAAGAAAAATGAAGAGCTCTAAAATGTCAGAACGCATTCTGCTCTGATCTGAAATGAAAATCTAAAATCCGGGCTTTTCAATTGCCAGAGGGAAAATAATAATAATAATAAATATATATTTTAAAAGCAATAACGGGAATGAAAAATGTTTCAGGGTATGTTTGGACCTGTAAGCAGATGGAAAAAAACACAGGCTGATTCTCAGGTACTCCCAC
>NW_010169492.1:0-3154 GCF_000695765.1 Mesitornis unicolor
TATATATATGAAATATGTGTTCAACCATCTCAAAGTTATGAAGAGCTTTATGTCCATTCGTACTTATTTGTTGGCTTTGTCTAGCCTAAATTTTCTTACATTTGTGTACTTGTTGCATTTATATTCCAGCCATCTTGGTAAATTTTTCCTCAGCAATTTGCTGTGATTATATATATTTTATTGTTTCCTAAACTCTTTCATTAAAAAATATTCCTTTGAAAGCCTTGGTTATTTCTGTCTATATCTATCTGAAATATTACTCAGGCATATTGGAGAGGTATCTTTCAGGTGATTTTTATAGTAGGTTTACGTGTTTATTAGTAGCTTGTGTTTCATACTGGTTTTGAACAGTTTGCATTTCTAATAAGAGTTTTTATGCTTTCTTCATTTATCCTACTTGAATAATCCACAGCATATATTTTATTTCTGTTGATTAGTTAAATTCTTTAAAGTGTATCCAATGCTAGTATTCGTGTATGTTTCCAATCCTGTTACAGGTACGTTGCTATCTCAGTGTTAATTTCATGCAGATAGCCCTTTCTGGCCCAGTGGACATTTCCAGTAACACATAGCTAGTAATAACAGTACTTTATAGAGACTCTTTTCCTTTAATGGGCAATTTCACATAATCACACTGGTGAAAAGGGCAACGTTATCCTTGAATGTATAAATACAGATTATCATGTTAGAAGAGGTCACAGAATCACAGAGTATTAGGAGTTGGAAGGTCATTCATTTTGCCTTCGTATCTACTAATTGTTAACACTACTATTAGAACAACTTTTTGAATTGTAATACACTTCAGAAAGTTTCAAAAGGCTTAGACCTCAAAGGAAGGTGGCAGAAAGGACATATTGTAGTGGTGTGACACTGACAAAGTTCAATTTATTCATCTGGTTTAAGAGAAAATTAAAAAAAAATGACTTAAGTGTCCTACGCAAGTGATCAGGATCATACTACTCATCAGATTTCCAAAGGAAAGGGATTTTTTGGAAGTCAGATTTGTAGACAATTGAGGCTTCTTCAAGAGTTAGTCTGTAGCTTACATCTATGCTAATAGATGGCTGTTTTCTTGCACTGAGGACTGCTGGCACAGAACTTTTTGTGTCTACATTAATAAGCTGATTTCTGCAGAACAGAGTAGCTGCATATGTTTTGCCTGTTGAAAATTGTGTGTGGTCACCTTCTGAACTTTTCCTGGGAATTCTTTTGGATTAGTAGTTGTCATGGGCCAAATCCAAGCAAAGGACCTTTTCTTATAATAATTTGATGGACTTTTAAAACAGTTTGATAATCCAGATAATAGAATTTCATTGTCCAGGAGTGTCCTTTTCACTGTTTAATTCAGTGGTATAGATATACCTATATGTATATTTTAGCATGGGGCATGTTCATATCCTGTCAAAAAAGACTAGAATTTTTTCCTTTGGCACAGCCCTTGGAGGGGCACACTAACGCTTCTTATTTGATTCATGGCATGATAGGAGGCTGTTACCACTCCAATTCTTGACTATCCTGTTGACTTGGTAATAGTCTGTATCTGCAGTTTCCTTATGGCTGATGTTTCAGTTGGAGTTGTCAGTGACAGCTGTACATCCATCATGCATTTCCCAACCTGTCTGATGTGGCTCTTCAACAGCCCTGCAAGTGTGTCCAGAAGTCCCAAACCTCTTCCCAATCTGCCTCATCAAATGACTTTTCATACATTCAGGATCTGAATGGACATGCAATCAACAATCTTGGCTCTTTCCACATTTCACTTCTCCAGTCTGGTCACCCACTTTATCAGGAGGCATATGATCTTCTCTTCCAACTTGGGCAAAGGATTTACTTTGCTGTCTCAAAATGAACAGGCTGCCGTCTAATCCTGAGGTTTTCTTACAACCTGCATATTTGCAAACTGTATTTTTGCATAACCCTCATGACTGTTATCTTTTTTTAGTGGTTGGTTGACATTGGTGTTGACTTGAGAACTTAACTTTTTGTTGTCTGTGGTATTTACTAATGTCCTGATGACAACTATGACTCATGACTCATCTTCACCTTTGGTTTGGTTTGTGGTTGTTTTGTTGTTTTTTGTTGGTTTTTTTTAATAGCAATTAGTCCTATCTAATCTAATGAGTAATCTGGATGATTTTTCATTTCAGGAGTTTCTTGGCTTCAAGCTACTATCTGTCAAATATTGACTCTGTAGTCTCCTGCATTTTGGAACCCAGCATCTGTGGGTTAAATGGATTCCTTGGAAATTCAAAATAAAGTTAGAGGAAGTGGTGTCAAAATCAAAAAAAGACAAGTTAGGCTGATTTGATTAAATCATATAGAGAAGAATTTATGGACTTGAACAGTTCAGTACACAAAAATTATATGAGCTTTCAAACAAATCACAAGTAGAAACATCCATATGAAAGGGACGGGGGGGAAAGTGCTTGAAGATGATGTAGGTAAAGTCAGTCATTTGATGTTGAAAACTTAGAGGTTTTTTCCTGTTAAACCAAGGAATAATAGAGTATATGAATGCTCCTTACAGGAAATTATTATTGCCAATAAAATTTGAATACTTAATGAAGCCATAATTAGAATGCTGTTACTATCTGGGTATGTTCTTGCAAAAATAGTTAGTGTATTGGAAAATAAATTGTATTTTCCTTAGTTTTATTAACTAATTTAAGTTTCATTATCATCACATTTTCTTACAAATACTAGCCTATGCATAATGAAGAATACTTGCTACCCAGCACAAACAGAAGGATACCATGGTCTTTATTTTTCAAAAGTCTAACAGAAAAAGGGGATTTAATTCATATCACTCTCTCCTATCACAGTTCCTTGTGAAACTGAACTGAATGTGCAGAATAACTTCAGATTCGTACCTGTATGAGAGTAAGCAGATTAAGGCCATAAGGGCAAATTTTCAGCTCCACTGAAATCAATGACTGCATTTTACTTGTGTTTAGTGGAGCTGGCTTTCTTCTTAAACATCCATTTTATCTAAGGTTATATGACTTTATTGTTTTTTTCCTATTAGTATTAAATATGTTTATATATTAAGAAAAATTAAAAGACCAATACTTCCTGTGTATTGCACACACTTCCTTGTGTTGAGTTCTAAACTACATTTTAAAGGTGTCGTGGTTCAGGGCTGGGCCGGCCACTA
>NW_010169493.1:0-1429 GCF_000695765.1 Mesitornis unicolor
AGGTCTCCCCTCAGTCTCCTCTTCTACAAACAGGAATGAGCGAATGCAGGTACACAATGGTAACCGTGAGAAACGCGAGTACAAGTAAACTGAACACCCTCTCACGAAAAAGCAAAAATATCCTTATCGGCTTCCTGAAGGGGGACCACGAAAACCACGCCTTTCCCATCTATGGTGGCTAAAATCGGGTGAGCCTGTTCTCAACTATCGTTAAGCGCTACTGTCTAGGTATTTTCCCCCAGAAGCCAACACACTGCGGGCACCGAGGCCGGGAACTGCCGAAAGTTCTTACAATATGACCTTTTGTCTACGGTGCTACCGCAACCATTAGCAGTTTCCTGTGTAATGGCCGATACTCCTGCGCCGTCGACTACTAGAAAGACAGCTGGTTTCTTTACTGACCCGATTAGGAAAAATACCTAACAAATCTCATGTTTCTGTGAGCCTCCCTCAAGACCGTTCGCCGTCCCCGGGCACACTCACACAGGATGGCGCCGTGAGTTTTCAAATTAGGGCTCTCTAAATCGATTAGCGCCCCGGGGCTCCGCCGATATCCTGCTTTTCCTTTGGCAGCCGCTTTTCTCCCAACTGCGCCCATGAAAATGCCGCGGCCCGAACCCCAAACCCCGCGTTTAGCGACAGGGCTGCGCTAAGCTCTGCGATTCCTCCGTGACGAAAGGTAGACCCTGCACCAAGCGACTTTTAGGCTAAAGTGAACTCTTTACAGAATACAACTGTTAGCAGCAAACGTGATCACCCGTAATCGAGGGAACTACAGAAGATCAGGAAAGAAGAAAGAAAAGAGGAAAACAAAGAAGGAAGAACACCGGGGTTTACAAACAGCGATTAAATAGCAGCACCCCGTACACCACAGCTCTGCAGTCTCGGACGCCAGGCCGGTGTGGTGCCAAACAAGCCGTCCTACCGCTGCGCCTTTTATAGTGTTGGGGGCCCTTGGGGTCCTCCCCTCGGGAGGAGTTTACGGCACATAAGCACTGTTCTTCTTCAGAAGATTCTCGAAATGGGCCTAGGGGTGTGGGAAAATTCCCGAAATGGAATGGGGGGTGCAGAGGGGGTGTCAGGTGCCATTCCCCACTATTGCCGTCATCGCGGCATCACGTCTTTTACGCGGGTGCACTCTTGGTTCCAACTCAGCGCGGAAGGCGCTGCAGGAGCGGCACTGCCGGCCCCGACAGGACTTGCAGAAACTGCGCCTTTAAGCCATAGCTATTGGTCACGGCCGTGGCACCTACAATTTAAAATCAAGTCACCTGTACTGAAAAGTGTTGCTTTTATGGAGGATAAGCCTAGAAATTGCGTTACAGGTATATATTTTAGGTTTTTTTAACATTAGTAATCTAAATACAGGCTTTTAAAAGCTACGTACTCGTAAAAGCAACATGCGTGCAGCTCTTATTAACAGGTTTTA
>NW_010169494.1:0-2891 GCF_000695765.1 Mesitornis unicolor
CATTCTGTGATTCTGTGATTCTGTGATCTTAAAGCAGAAAGACCATCCCAACATGCCTTGGGGAAAAGAGCTTGTGACTGGCTTCTCAGCAAGCACTTACAAAAAAGCCCATCCCTGAACAGATGCCTTTCAAACTGTTTCACAGTCAGGAAACTTGAAGACCACTGCCAGTGACCAACCTTTTTGCTATTCCTCAGAATTGTCAGACTGACGTTTCTCCTTGCGATGACCAGCTGCAGTGAGGAAGGATAGGTCTCATTTTAAGTATGCTGGCCCACCTGCATAGCTCATATTTCTCTTTCATACATATTTTATTTTGTGTAATGAGATTTCACAGTGCAGAATGAATCAGAAGATACAGGCTATGCTGGCAAAGACGACATCAGAAAGATGGGAGACAGGACTAAATTAGCTGCCAGAACTATTTACAGAGGTCACCCAAAACCCTGAATAGATTTACTTCTGCTGCGTGAAGTGCTCATGCTCTGAAGATGGAATCCAATCAAAGGCACTGTTTCTTCAAGAAGTTCTTGACATCTCAGAATTAAACTACATTAAAACACTGAAGGAAGATGTTATTTTTTTTAACATGTAAAAAGCAGCAACTTCAGGCACACAATGTGCCCAGAGATGAAAACCAGAGCAGATATATAAATGATACCACTCGTCAGTGAAGCACGTCTCATGTGTCCTCTCACTACCAAGGGCTAAAGAGCAAGCTTGTTCCAGTCACAAGCACAGCAGCCATCCAGGAGTGACTGACTCAGAAACACAGTGTCCTTTTCAGTTCCCTAAACATATATCCTACCTACCACCCTTGACACACGGCTAAAGCTGCCCACCTTCATCTAACAAAAAACGCTAGCTCTGTTGTCCTCTGCTGGCTCTTGGTCTTCTGTACATTGGAAAAAAACACTCTGCCCCTAATGCTACTGATCATTCAAGCAGCAAGTGCTGGCGAGAAGGAGACAATGCCAGGTCTCACAGTGTGAAAATTGAATGGGCTGTGGTCTTGCTCTAAGATGAGAAGGAAACTTTACAGACTTAGGAAGGTGACTGAGTTATCTCCACCTTGGTGCTGTTTAACAGCCCAAGAATTGTAGCAAGTGTTCAAAGAAGTTGGGGAGTGAAACAAGAGAAGTAACAAAAAATGGACATTATTTACAAGGGATCTTGTGATTTTTCCCTGTAAGCAGCCTGCACAGATCAGAAGGAAGCAAAACAAAAAGGGAATCACGCTTATATACTGAATGCATTGAGAAAGATATCCTGAAGTAAAACGCTCACTTCAGACAACATGGTAAATTACTGTGTATTTCACACAAAAATTTGCAGCTGAGAGTTAAAGCTAATGATCAAGGAAGTGGACTACAAACCTGCCATAAACTCAAGAAACTCCCATATATGCCAACCACAAAAGCCCACTGACTTCATATTCAGTAGGTAATAATGTAATTAGTTTGTAACTAACTATACAGGTGGAGAAAACCAACCAATCAACCCACTCCCCAAATCCCATTCACATGTAGCAGATTATTCAGAAGGCAATCACATTCATATAAAATATTAGTCTTTAATATTTTATCTTCTTCCTGCAATTAGTGGCGGAATGAAGTTATTTCTAAAGAATGTAGCCATTGCATAAATTTAGGAATATTACGCTGCAGTGTTCTTGCAGCTGTGGACTGTGGACTACTGCTGACTCATAAAACAACAGGGCTCTGAGGCAACTGAGAAAATCATCTAGACCATACACTAGTTCCCACACGGCAGAAAAAAAAACTGTAGGAAAATAATAATCTAAAAAGTAGCTTAATTTTGTTTTCACGGCAAGTAAAAAATATCACGGCAACACAGTGTAATATGCCACTTAAGATAAAAGTCTTTCCATTTAAAAAGGGTTGAGAAACAGAAACCATGCCCTCGGGTTTTTTTCTGACCAGAGTTTCAGATGACAGTAATACATTTCTATCAGTAACTACTTATGTACATCGAGTTTTTTAAAAAAACACATTCTGTGTCAGGTATGAACATAGTGAAATTTATAATATAACAGAAAACAGCAGACACTGCCTAAAATCAAACAGAGCTGAACAGGCAGACCCAAGATTTGAGCTACTTCTTCTTCCTGAGAAAAGTTAGCGCCTCCGGTTTCTCCCTGTTAACCCTAAGATATCACAATCTCTTTAAAGATTCAGTACCAGCATATTTAATATCTGTGCATTGATCTCTAGATTTCTAACTCCTTTTCAAGCACTGTATTATTGCAGTAAGCACAGAGAATAAAATAAATACATCTTCATATGATTTATTATTACTCCTTAAGAAAATGAAAATGTTCAAAAGTATTTATATCTTATGAGCTCTAAGATAAATTTTCTGTCTAGAAACCTCTAGAGAAATTGTTTCCAGAGTCTTCTTTTCTTGAGAGACAGAACCTTTTGTTATAGAGTTTGCTGAATATGATGTGGAAATTGGAAGGTTAAACCAATCAAGGCCCAGTCAGAGATGGTCACTGTAGAAGACTCCTTCTGACAAGAATTCCGGATTGTTGATTTGAGCAACACCACCTCACTTTGAATGAAATTGGGAGTAATGTTAGATGCTTGGCTTTTAGTTGGCTGCAAGATCCACAATTCTGTCTATCTTTTGTCACAAGGTAAATCCCAGTCTTAATGGTCTTCCAAGACTTAATTTACACAATAAATTGTTATCTGCTGCTTTCAGTATTCAAATTTGTTTCTTTCCTTCATGAGTTCAAGATCTATACTATTGTACAACACAATGTCATACGTGACAAATTAAAAGGCACAAAAATTTGATTGCACACCCAGGATCCTCTTCAAAGCTCAGGAGAGTGCTTGGCATGGGAAGCAGTACTTCTGCTGAAC
>NW_010169494.1:2922-11926 GCF_000695765.1 Mesitornis unicolor
CTTAAGGGCAGGCAGAGAGCCATTTTATGAGACCGGTATGAGCACAGACTGCCACGACTACACATGAAAATTGAAGTTGCTCAGTGACAGCAGCATTCCAAGCTAGGAATGTCCAAGCAGCTGTGAGGGCTGATCTACCCTGCCTATTTTTAATGAGATGTGTCACTGGGCCTAGATTAATTTCAGAAATAAAAAATACTTCTGCAGACATGTGAAAGGAGTTTCTAAGACTCTGCTGAATTCTGATTAGTATAATATAATAGTAGTGTAATGCTGGAGATTTCCTGGTCTTTGCTGCATTCCACAAGGAGCAGTGCTGGGTGCAGTGGCACTGTAAAGCTGCAAGGCAGGAAGCCACCATGCAACCCACAATGCGGAACAAGGATGTGCTCTCTCCCAGGCAGTGCTAACAGGGAGGCCACAGTCTACCCTTTTCCTAGGAAATCCAGATTTACATGAACAGAATACGTGAATGTCTATGTCCCCTCATACTCCTGTTGAGATCAGAGGACATTCTTCTACTAGCTTCTATAGAAATCAGAGTGGTTTAACTCTGGTAGAGGGCCAAGACGAGTAAATCCTGTTCTGTAAATTTAGATGAAAAGATCAATTCTGTGACTTTCAGATTAGGAGATCTATGTCTCCATTAAAATACATCTGAGTAACAGGATTTAGCCTTTGTATGCAGTTAAGCTCCTTGGGGTTACAACCACTTGATTCCAAATTCAAAAGAAGTAGGTGTGAATGCTCACGTGTTGCTTTACCATACTGTCATGGCAACAAAACCCTCATAGCTGCAATGTCACTGTTAGTCACGTGGCAAAAGACAGCCAGAGACGTTCACTGCTTCCATCCCCCTCAAAGGTTAATATCACAAAAAAGCCCAGTTCCAAAACACTGAAATATCCACTACTGTAATACCTATTTCAGGACCACTGTAACACAATTGTCTTTATACATAATGATAGATGTTATACATTCTCTCTAATGACCTGTATTTTCCCCTTGTTTGATAAACCAGTATTAGTCCTCTCACCTACATCTTTTTAAATTGAGTATGTTTTAAGAAATGCAAAAAGGAAGGCTGGCTAATAGTAAATATGTTACAGGGGACCTTAAGATTAATCTGTGAAATAATTCCAGATTTAAAAAGTATAGTATTTGTAAACAGATACCAGTCTGGTGTAATACACTGAACAGTCGTATGAACTGTCTTCTACATGCTACAGAAAACCCCCCATAAAATCAAACAGAACATAGTTTAGAACATGTCTTTTAATTAATGACAAATTTCTACAGTGCTACAGTATTAACAGTCTCTAAAGCAAATATCAGAAACTACAGCTCAACAAGTATTATAATCTTTGCAAATAAATAAGTTACTAAAAGTATCATATTGTGTTGTTTTCCTGTCTCCGTAAAACTGCTAGTGATAATGCATTTCAGAAAAAATAACAATAATGAGCAGCTGTGGTGCATTTACATTATTAAGAATCTTTAAGTACAATTCTATACATGATACTCTTAGGTAAGTATTTCTGTACTTACACATTTATAAAGCCATCAACTGAAAGGACATAAAATACATTCAAGACTGAACAGAGAAGCAAAAGAGCTGTGAACAAAGAGACAACATGTTTCAGTTGATACAACATGACACAGAAAGTACCATACAATTTAGCACTCAAAAGCCATTACCAGTCACAGGCCTGAACTTGACAGCAAGTTCCTATAAGAGGGCCAGAGTCACTCAACATCCAGGTGCTCCAGTTTGTCTTGGTACAGCCTTAAGTTCATTTGTGAGACTTGTTTTTTGACCCAGGAGTCCACAAGATAGGTTTTTACAATCTGGTAATTCCTAAGGATGGATCACTCACTCACGGACATCTGTAAAGCCTGCAATACTACTGAAGGCAACCAAGACCCCCAGAATGGGGAGCATCAGTGGCCTACAGTACCCAGCACTGACCCAAGAGTAGCACCCACTGTTAAGGCGTCCTGTCATGAGAGCAAGTTTAAGGAGCTATCCTTGGCAAATACCAGCCTGCTACTTTTAACAGCCTGGTAAAGCTCAGTAGGCACTAACGATACTGCAACTCACTTGAGCAGGAGAACACAGAGCTTTGCAGAAACATGAGGTGTTTGTTTCCTAAAGTCATTGTAACAAACATATAATAAAACATTTTAATGGGCTACAGTTGATGATCTATAAAAAGTATATGTTCAGCATGAATTTAAATTGTAAACTGGTAATAAATAATACAGTGTCTCTGAGCACATTTTAAAATATACATTATGAAATAAAATTTAATTTTCAGAAAAGCTTTCAACCTTTTTCTTCAAAAAGACATTTAACCAATCCTTGATAAACAACTGCAGGCAGTTTACCTGCCTGAAAATTTTGATTTATGAAGCTCTCCTGCCTAGTGTAAAAAAATTATTTGTATTAACTTTCCTTAATTTTTTTTTGTAAGGCAGATTAAGTAAGAGCTGAATGCACACTGTTAAAGCAACTACTACCTTAAATTATAATTTATTGTAATGGTTTTGTAATTTGTTTTCATTGCAGTTTATTTAGTAATCATCTAAGTATCCAAATATCCACTAAGGTAAGCTACTATGAAGACTGCAAGTACCACAGTCAGAACAGTAGCTAGACCTAGATTTAAAATGCACATATTTCTTTCCGGATAAGAAAAGGTGGGTTCCCTCTGGTCACAGAAAAGGTCTCCATCCACCTCCCTGTTAACTAGTCATTGCAATCCATCCATTAACATGAACTTGGCTAAATGTTATGTTCAACGGGAATTAGAAATAGCATACTGCACCATTTCTCCAAGGCTGTCAATTTTGAACTACATTTGAGAGCAGTGTGGCACACCTATCTTGGCATACCAGTATTTCAAGATATATAGGCTTATAGATAGTAATAAGATAGCTGAGTGGAGCAAAAAAAGCCCTTTCTGTAACACATCCTTCGTGCACTGAGATCCTCCCAGCTGACCTCATAAGCTTCCTATGCAGAAGGTACGAGAGCACGTTGAGCTTCTTCTCCTCTCACATTCCATGTAGAGAGGTGAGAGCAATAACATCTACCAACTACTGTTCACAATGGCCTCAGCGACCCACTCGATAGCTGGTGTGGAAGACGCAATTTCTCAGCGTCATATCCCTTCGTACTGCCCATGATCTGAAGCTGGGATCTGGCCTCCAGCCATTCTGGACAGAGCTGTCAAACAAGGGGATTGACCCAATCTGTCTCCAAAGTGCCTTTCCCTGTGGGAACGGTCTGTGAGTGTTGGGGGGAACCTCAAGAAACCCAATTGCTTTCAGCTGGAGTTTATAAAAAGAAGAGCACGTTTATGCTAGTACCAATAGTAGGAAAAATTACCTGAAGAATAGGAATCTCCTTTCAAAAGCCTATTCCTACGTACTGTCATTTAAAGAGCTTCATAAGGTCGTACTCTATATTAATCCATTCCAGAAGGCATATATAGGACAATGAATAAAACACGTTTAGACGACCAATTTGTTAAAGACTACATGGAAACATTTAAGACACTGATGTTTGAATACATTCTTAATCTTTCATAAACAGAAGGATTTCGATGCTTTAGAAAACTAGGAATATTGCAGAGAGGAAGACATAAACGACAGATGTCAAAAAGAAGTTGGAGAGAGAGCACCATTTGAAAATAATGCTTAGCTTTATATGTCCATTTAACAAGCTAATTAAATGCTTCATGATGCTATGCTGAAGTCTTAGTGAGCTACCTAGGATAAAATCCTGGCCCATCTGAAGTCAATGGTAAGAGGATTTTACCTGCAATTCTCACTATATGTGAGAAGATATAAAAACAAAAGGTACACATTGAGGCTTCAGTAAAAGGCTTCAATCAAAAAAGAAGAGGAAGAAAAGAACATGTTTGTTTATTTTAAAGTACATGCTATGTAAACTAACCTACATGGCAATCTCTCTGGCCTATGAAACATTGAATGCAATACTGTAGAAAATTTTTAGCTTTATTTTTATTCATTTATCATTTAGCAAGACTCTTCTGTAGCTGTAAATAACTTTTAAAATTGTATCATTACCTTGTACACTGTTGCTTTATGAAAGTGCAAACTCAAGTTTTTAGCAAACAGAGCTATAGTTTTTTCATGTCATATGTACAAAAGGATATAAAAATAGCTCCTTGATTGACATATGGTAATATCCTTAAGCCACAGTGAAAACAAATATAATACAGTATTATAGCACAGGTATATAGCATCATTCCTTTTATTACAGGAATAGTATCTGTGGGATACACTCATCCAATCAAAGATTTCAAAGTCACATCCTTAAAGTATACAACGCATTTTCAATGAATTGATAGCTATGGTCTTTAGTGAGCTGCCCTGACAGTAAAAAAACGAGACACAGAACTTAATCTAATTTTAGTTACTCATATTTCATCACACTCTTCTGCTTGGTAACTGAGAAATATTTCTAAAAACTGCCATGATGTTCCTCATGGATTGAAAAGTGAAGGTTACAGAACAGTACTCTAAGAACTTTGGACAAATACAACTGCTACTACGAACATGTGCAACACAACTATTTTGTGATTCAGTGTTGTAAATGTAGTTCATATTTTAAATGTGTAATAATTTTAGCTGCATATAAAACAGAGAAGTAGTAAGTTAAATTATAGCACCTTGCATGAAATTCGTTCTAAAAATACAAAGATCACACCTTTTAAAATTGTAAGAAATACGACTATTGTATCTCAAGTCCACTATGCACCTGTCATTTAAAAGGAAACTAATTTGTATGTAATGAAGATATGCATAATTATCACAAATTTAAAGCACAAAATGGAATTTGAAAGTTAGTGACGTAGTAAATCCCTGCTTTTTCATCACATTACCTAATACACCAGAAAAAGGTGTATCTACAATTTTAAAAAAATCTGTATGATCATAACCTCACTGAAACTAAAAATGGAAACTATCTATTCAAGTATGTAGTTCAAACTATTGCCAAAGGAAGATTATTTTCCAATACTGCATTACATCTAACTTAAAACCTTCCAAGAAATTATATGCATTGATAAACACTACCATGTCATTCAATAATCTAAAAGATCTCACTGGTAGAATCTTTCTCCTGATATTCACTGGATATTTACCTTGTTTCAACTTCATATTATGAGTTCTAGTTACACTTTCATACCTAGAAAGTCTCTTCCTTTACATGTATTTGTCTCATAACAAAAAAACTATACATACTTAATGATTCAATCTTTTTTGCTTCTTTCTTACTTCAACTAATTTCGCTACTGTTCTCTGACTTTTCAGAAGATTGACTCAATTCCTTACCCCAAGGTATCCAAAATACTAGACCGTACTCCAGAAATTACCTCAGCAATCACAAGGAATATTCTGATTTCCAGATCCTTGATGCAGCTCTTCTGCATGTATACTCTTCTTTTGACACTAGTGATGCCAGAAGCAACTCTTTTTGCCAACATTATCAAGGCTTCTTACTACGTTATTACATTTCAGTCTTCTCTCTCTCTCACTAGGTATCCAAGTTTCCCCAAATGCATTACCTTTTCTGACTCTCTTAGGCTGTGCCTAATTCTTGTCTACATTTAATCCATCTGTTGGACCTCTCCCACTCGAGTATCATACAGGGTAATATCCGTAGCTCCCTCTTGCAGATTATTGAAGACATTAAACAGAATTAGGTCAACACAGTATAAACAATTAATGGGGAGGGAGCAATTAAATTGCACAAGGGGCTGATTCAAAGCACAATTTATATTTTAAGACACTATTTCAAATATATTTTATCCCACTTAGCTATTTGTAAGAAGTTAAATATCTCACTATAACTACAGTTTCTAAACGCAATACCATAATTTGTCTGCATACGTAATTAAATGTAGAATAGGAAACATGCTGGCAATCAGTCTTATGCTGCAAACGAGTCCCATTCCAGCCACTGACCGGAGAAAGTTAGGCACATCAAGCCTACTCCTCAGCATAAACTTTAAACAAGTTAATATTATATCTATTATTCTACTTATCTTTAAAATTACAAATGAAAAGACAGTAGATCTAAATTTGCACTGCTAACCAAGAATTCAGCTCCTTTCAAAAGTCCTTCTGAAATTCTACAGTGTGATCCTGTAATTCAGATGTTAACCAACATGCTAACAGTACTTATAACTGGAAAGGTATTATTTATGTAAAGCTTAAATAACATTTAAGCCACCTAGTCTACAAAAAACATAACTAGCTAATTTATGCTGTTTTCCAGAAGACTCACTTTCAGTACAACTTTTCAACTCTCCCTCTGATCCTAACGATGACTACAGGTTATAACAGACTTTTCAGAACAGAAAGCACAGTAGCCAACTATTCCAAGTCTTAAAGTTATTTGTCAACCTACTGAAAATAAGAAAATCATTTGTATGAAGAAATGAATACTTAAAAATCAAAGAGAAACCAAGAACTAAAAGATAAGTCTGAAGATATATTAATTGTAAAAATAATACAGTCCATGCTATTTTATGAACAGTTGTTTATTCTTGTTCCATGTTTTAAAACTTGGACTCAGAAAATTCACAGGAAGTTTCGGTTTTTTACCCTCTTTTTTTTCCATTAAAAGCACCATAGTTACACAGCTTGATTCAATCATCCTTTTCCACAATGACTTCGCCATAAAGCACCCTTCTTCTCTGCCGCAGCATGTGGAAGTAGAGTTGTGGAAATACTTGATCAAAGCATAAAAGAAAGCAAATTAGATTAAAAAAAGCAAGAGATCACATAATGGAAAAATACAATTTTGCAGAATGTTCAACTGAGGAAAAATTATGGCACACAGTGCTGCAGCTGGTTAAGGTAAATAAGAGCAAGCCATGAATGCTGCAGTGAATTAGAAAACAGTAATTACTCAAAAATCAGACAAGGCACCCTGAATGTATACTCTGAGTTCAAGGAACGTCCCTCCAACACTTTTTGTACAAACAGGACTTAACCACTTTCCAGCAGTGCCTGAACTCTTCAAATCTGTGCTAAGGTAAGCATGTTTTAATTATAACTTCAGGGAGGATACAAATTTACTCTACTTGTTCAAGTTGAAGTGAGGAGCTTCCTTTCTGCTGGCCCTCTATAATCTATTATATTACTCTCCTGCTGATACATTTAATCCTTATATTTAATGGATGAAAAATCAGATTTATTCCTGAAGCATTAAGTTCTATGAATAACTGTAAAACTGTCAGTAAGTTATGATAGCTTAGGACATTTTTTACTCATATAAATCTCTCTTGTTGGCCTTCATGATTTCTTGTGACAAAAATATTCACAGTGTGTGTGCATACTGTGAAAGTCCAATGTGAAGGTCAACTTCCTAAATGAATACCTTTTATGGATGCAGATCACAGACCCTTTTAACTTCTGTATTCCTGCTTCTCAATGCCTCTCCCTAATCTCTTGTCTTGTTTCCAGCCTTATTGTCCAGATTATCTAAAATACTCTATTTACCTAGTTTGGTCTAGCCCCATTCATGGTGCTATATCTGAATCGGATTGCTTTCTCCTTGACTACAATACTTAGGTACCAGTGGAAATAAGACTGGAAGTGAAAGATGGATAGTCTCTCTAATCTTAGCTCTGGTTAGCCCATTGATATGTGGCTTCTGGTACCCAGAAGTACAAGGACAATCTGATTAAACCAGGGACTGAAGTATGTCAAGAGAGGTCTGGGGAGTGGACTTTTGTGAAAATGAAATCTTGGAGAATACTGCTTCAAGTTTTTCCTGAGCATGCTCAAATGGTGATTTTTAGAGGTGACACATAAATGCGTATTAATAGCAATAAAAACAAGGCAAATCTCTGGCACAGCTTGCAGGACAATATTTAAGCCATTGCTTCAAAGTGGCAGAGGCACCAGAAATTCTCAGCAACACAGTTACAGACATTTCTGTTTGTAAGTAACAAGTTCTTTTACTTTGTCCAAGTCTTAGAAATGTTTTTTGCATTTTCACTGAAATTTTTAAGACAGCTTATGTTCTGAGCCAGATAACAGGTTGGAAAGTTTCAGTCTAACCAACTAAAGCACTGCAAAACATGGAACAACAAAAAGCAAGCTTTTATAGAAGAAAGTGTTGAGCAAATTTAACTACAGAAAGTGTTTCCAGCATTGCTGATAATTGATTATGTTGTTAGCATTACTACAGTTAAGTGATACTTACATGGCACATAGGAGAACATGACAATAATAAGGAAGTAATAGTAGTCAAAGGAGACATTGTATTTGTTGGGAAGTCTCAGTGAAAACATTCCTGTTTTCTTCACATAAGGTAAAGCAGCGTATATGGTTAGCAGTTCACCTGCAACTCCAGCAGGATACAAAATGATAAAAAAGTTGTATCTGCATTTAAAAAAAACAAACACCCTTGTGAGAAACACACCATGAATTTAGAATTTCCTCTTGCTATTATTAGTGGCATAGCAATGTATTACTGTAGCTCCTGCACCAAAATCAAGGACCACATCCTGACTAGGCACAGAATATCAGTTTCAGTTACTTTGGATAGTGTTGCTTAGGTTTACAGAGAATGCATTCCTTGGTCCTTTTATTTAAAAACAGTGACATAACACAATGTTTTCATGTCTTTGTAATACTAAAGAGTAAAAAAATCTGCAGATTTGTAATCTCCAATACAGTAATTTTTTTTAAATTTACTGATCTTGCTCCTAATTGTCATCAACAGGATTCAGACCTGGACTGGATCCCAAATTCAGATGATCCTACATATCTCTGTCACAGTGCACAGACACTGGGTCAACTCTATGTATTATAATTTCTTTGAAGATAATGAAAACACTGAGAAACATTAGAAGCCTGTTTTACCCACTGTAAAACAGAGGCTTGTTTTGCCATATGGGAAATCCAACTAATACTACATTTACCACTAAGAAAATAAAATAAAATAAAATAAAATAAA
>NW_010169495.1:0-2002 GCF_000695765.1 Mesitornis unicolor
AGACTTTCCTAAGAAAGCTTGACCTAAAATGAAAAGACTTTTCTCTATGCTACCATATTTTTCAGTATCCTCCAGGTACCGTGACA
The DNA here is from genome assembly GCF_000695765.1 of Mesitornis unicolor. Classification (NCBI taxonomy): domain Eukaryota; kingdom Metazoa; phylum Chordata; class Aves; order Mesitornithiformes; family Mesitornithidae; genus Mesitornis; species Mesitornis unicolor. The sequence continues at coordinate 87 of NW_010169495.1, forward strand.
GAAAGAGCAGCAATCGCTCTGAGCTCTTCTGAAAATAAGCTTCTATAAAACAACATTAATCTTGTGTTAGGCCCTTCGTATTTAGGACTGCAATGAGAATTAAAAAAGCCAAGTGTGACCGCACGCGGAACGGCACGAGCAAGCCTGCAAGAAAGTCTGACATAGCTGGATTGTAAAGGTCTTAAAAGGTCCTGAAAAGAAGAGCATCAGCTACTCATTTAATTCATCGAATGAGAGTTACGATGTCTGGGTTGTAACGAAAGACAGTAAGTGAAAATCCAATTAAAAAGGGTGTTCTGCCAGAATTACAACCAGACTTCATTGCTTGCACTCACTGAACTGAACGGAACGGTGCTGAAAAAATAATGATCAGCTTTCAGGCTCAAAACCCGTAAGCTTGATTTTTTTTTGTCCTTAATGCAGTGTTTTCATGATTTTTTAGGAACTCCATTTGGGAAAGAGACATCAGCCCGCTACGTCTCTATTCTCATTTAAGGACGGGCACTTTTTTCCCTACAGCAACACTGGCCCTCAGATGGTGCTGATCCCTTGGCACCTTTCCTGAGAACTTTGAAACTCGCTGCCTAGTTTCAAATCAATGGAGGCATTTAAAAGATGCAGAGATACTGAGCTCTCATGTGGAAACGAGGATAAAATCAGATCCTTTCCCACACGCAGTGGTGGAGGCTCAGCAGCCTGGACACAACGATCACATAGTGATTTGCATGGGTTTTCCACTATTTTCTGTCACCTGGAGAGCTGATGGTGAAGGCCAAAGAGAGGTTAATGGAGATGGGGCAGCTGAGGGGATGTGGCTGGGGAAAGTAAGTGGATTTTTAGGTGTCCAGATGAAGATCTAAGGTGCGCAGGGCAGCGGATGGGGCAGGAACACAGATGAGCTGCAGTGGTCGTGGAGCAATTGGGTTAACCAGAGGGCAACAGACAGCAGACTTCTCCGATAGTTCTGCTGGACGTGGTATTTTTAAGAGTATTTTTTCAGAAGAGATTATTAGATAAAGCTTGAGAACAAGGAAAGAAAAAAAAAATCAAAATACTGCCTGGGGTTTTTCCCTTCATTTTACAGCGACACAGGGTGATAAACTGCATTTAGATCGTGGCTAAAACCAGCCTTTGCAGCACCTCTCGGGTTGCTTGGAAAAAAAGACTACGAAGTAATAGTAGTAAAAATACTGACATCAGTAGGAAGCAAGTAGAGAACTGTAATTAAATGATGGTGCTTTTGATGGCTTTGGCATATTCTCTACAAAGTCATTGTATTAAAGCAATTTTCCATTCTAAGCCCCCAGAAAGGAATCGCAGCGCTCGTTACTTACCGGATGACTTCTGCATGATTACGCAAGCTTTCGAAGCTCAGCCAGTAATAAAGGTGTAAGTTACTCCCCTTCTCTTAACACTTTCTTTTACTGTCTTTACCTGTGAACGCTGCAGGGAGATGAAGATCACCCCTGAACCTTTCGGCCTTCAGAGCCTGCGGAAATAGCTGCACTTCCCGCTCCATCTTTGAATAAAGGTGCGTAGCCGGAGACACCAAAACACCTGCTAAAAATACCGATTTTCTATCTTCTTTCCCACTTCCCCCCATCCCACCTCCATTCTTAGATCTGTCCTACCTCGCCTTTTGGTTCTGCGAGCCTAAATTTTAGGCAAATTCCAGTTTGACCCACTATTATCCATAGATCAACTCTTTTTGCCATCATGTTTTGCCTCTTGTCCTTTGGACAAGTGACACGAAGATCTCAACGAATCGAGAAATCCAGTGAGCTTCAAACAGCCTGGGCAGCTCAGCGTTTCTCTGTGGAAGAAAAAGCTTTTAAGTAGTAAGAATGTTTGCAAATATCACTTCAGTCTCTTCGAAACAAAGCTGTTCTTGGGATTTTCTTGGGATTTTTCTTGGG
>NW_010169496.1:0-10896 GCF_000695765.1 Mesitornis unicolor
TTCCCACAGAAGTGCTTTCCCCCGCCCCCCTTAGAATTGCTCTGCCCTCTTAGAATTGCTGTTTTCCCCCTTCCCTGCAATTGCTGTTGTTTTCTTCTCAATAGTTGCTTCCCCCCAGTTTCTACTGCCGGATTTTGTTGCTTTGCCATCTCAAGCCTAAAGCTTCAGGCTGCATCGCGCCCGGGAAAAGCGCAGCTCCTGCTCTTATGGAAGGAGCGGCATGTGGACAGCTGAAGTTGATTTTGTTTGTGGGTTCTGCTGAAGTGGAAAATTGAGGTTTAGGCTGGAGAATTCTTGTGCGAAACCCGGGGCCGAGGCTTCGGCATTTGCGAGGACAGCAGCACATTGTGCAGCCCGGTTTGAAAGTTTCATCATGCAGGTGACTTTCGCCCCCCTCCCTCCCCCGTTATAATAGATGAGATAAATACTTGGTGTGCTGACAATGAATAATAATTATCTGTGATGTAGTTACAGTTTATTTGGGAACCTTTTAAAACTGAGGGTGTTAAAAACATGTCTGTGTTTCACTAGGCTATAATTGTAATTAATAGGAGCCCATGGGAGGGTATTTAAGCGGCCCTGGACTTTCCCAGTGAAACAACAGGGTGGTTTTTTTTCCCCTCCTTTTCCATTTCCTCTCAGACCCTGCTTGGCGGGGATTGGCACGCAGGTGAAATGAAAAATGAATAGCCTTGGAGAAGAGTTGTTTGCCTTGCAGCATCAGGTCAGTTTGTTTGTTTGATGGTACCAGCTGGGTTTTCCACACTGTTTTTGCACTGGTAAGGAGGTCTGCTGCATCAGCCTTTGCAGTGCTGAATGTGTTGCCCAAAACCCATCACCTGTGATGATGTGCTGAGGCTTCTAACCCACGCTTGTTCGCACACACTGCAGGCCCTGCTCATTCCCTGAAACGTTAATAATTGCAAGTTTGCTGCTTAAAGCATTTATAAAACAGAGGTGTGGTAGCAGTTCCTGAAAATGTGATTTTGAAACGGTTGGTCTTGTCACAAAGCGTCACACCAGGAGTTGCTTTGGTACGTGTCATCCTTTCCAGGGTGATTGTGCTAGGATGCAGCACCTGCTGGGATGGGAGAGTACGGGATGACCCCGGGAGGGACAGACCCCAGTGGGGATGGTTCTGCCCTGCGAGCATCTTGCCAGGGCTGCGTGTCCTGTGGTTTGACAGTCCTGCATCCCCAGCATGGTGGGTTACGTTGTTTTTGTGTTGCGAGAAGCTGGGAAATCCCCCATTTTGAGATTCTTTCTCATTTTTTCTTTTTTTTTTTTTTTTCTGTCATTCTATCTGGTTTGATTTCGAGGTGCCAACTTCCCGACTGCTTAGTGCATCACTGTGTCTGAAGCTATGGTACTCTCTTCTGTCTGCTTTGAGGCAGTAATTCAGGTGTGCGATGGAAGGAGGAAATCCTTTTAGATGCAAGTAGTGATTGCAGACCTTCTCGAGTATCTTCTGCAGCTTTAAAAAAATTATCCTTAAAAGTAGCTCTGTGCAATCCCATCTACAAAATCAAATTATTTTGAGTGACTTGAGTCCCTTTCAGTGATGTTGCTCTCTGACAATATCTACTGGATCTGAGATAAAGTTCACCCTAGGAAGACTCCTGTTCAAAACATTCTGTTTATTCCTTCCTCTCCTTTTTGTTTTTCTTTCTTTTTGGTCACCCATGTGTTTAGGGGTTTTTGTATCCCTGGTCTGTCAGGGTTAGGAGGTGCAGGCCAGGTCTGTCTGCCTGCCAAGTGAGCTCGCATGCTCCGACACCCACTCAGCATCCTTGGAAATGTGAAATGGGATCCCTGCTGAGTGCTGTCAAGCCCCGTGTGAGATCAGATTGGAAAACACGAGTAGTTTGGGGTCTTTTCATTTTATTGAGAGCAGCCAGCCCATCCTGGAGCTGCCAGAAGGCAGCTCAGAAAAAAGGCAGTGCAAACCCCAGTATTGACCGGGGAGGAAGGAGGAGCTGGCATCTTCCTCTCTTGAGTGCGTCCCTGCTTAAGTGGTCCCTGAAAGAAGACCAAGGAAAAGCAAAGGTAGAAACTTAGTATGCTGCCATGCCTTAGGAGGAGAAACATCTCTGCAGCATGTCCTCCCAGAGCAGGCCTCAGGTGGTGCCAATGACCACTGATATCCATTCACCCAGCAGGTTTATGCCAGCTGCTGTTTCTCCAGCCCCTGTCTTAAATAATTTGTTTTATGTCTCCTTCTCCTGGCTATTTGAAAAATTTTTGTTTTTTAAATTTTTAATTTTTTTTTTTAAATTCTTTTTTTTAATATTAATTTTTAAATTTTAATTTTTTTAATTTAACCTTGATTACTATGGCAACTCACATACCAGTGGTGGCCAAAAACTAAACCAAAGTGTCTTATCAACTTTGTTCGCATTGATTCAAGTGCAGCAGTCTTCTCAAGAATGCATCTTTCCTTAATGGAAAATTGATTCTGATTCTATGTCAACAAAAGCAGGACAAGGAGGAGGCAGCATGGGGTGACACGCTGCCAGGTACGCAGCTGTTTGCTCACTGGCTTAAAGCAAAATGCTCTCAACGTGGCCATGGTTGGTGTGACACCAATATCCAGCGATTGATCTGCAGCCTTCATTTGACATAAGGCTCTGAATTGAGTCTGGGGTTTCTAAACCATAGGAAGAGGGATTAGAAAAGCTCAGTCCACCGTGCCAAGAGGTGCATGCTTGAACCCTACTGCTGAGCCTTGCTCTAAGGCAGTAATGGGCTAATGCTGCTTTGAAATGGGGCTCATGGGGGATGCAGGTGCACCTCTGCCCATGTGCAGCAACCTACCCAGAGCACTGGGCTTGCCAGCAGCCAAGGCTTGACCTCTGGGCAGCTCAGATGCATTGCTGGCTGGGGGGAGAGGAGGAAAATACCCTGGCATGTATTGTGGCATTGGAAATTGTTTGGCTCAAGATGGTTTATTGTCTGCATGGTCCATCATCATGGATCAGAGGGTAGATGTAGCTTTCATTTTGAGCTGTGATTTTGAGCTATGTGTGGTATGTTTTATATGAAAGCTTAGTGTCGTGTATCTGGAAGTCAAGAAGTTTGCCTCTTCTGTGTGTTTTAAAAAAATTAACACTCCTGTGGGTGTTGAAGGTTTGGGGTTTTCCTGCAGCCTCTTAAAATCTCAGGTGGCACCTGCAGGACCCATGAGCGGCCTCAGGGCTCAGCCTAACCCTTTAAACTGTGGTACGAATCCAGGCAGTTATGGCTGGCACTGTGATGGCCCAGAAAGTGCCTAAGCTGCTCCCTGTCCATCAGGTCAGGCTGGAAAAGTGCTTTGCATTATATAGTTATTATAGATCGTATAGTTGTGCCTCTGAAACCTCTGCTTAGGGGTGAGGGTGTGAGATTGGGATGCGCGTTTATTGATGTGCAGTTGTTTAGAGTTGCCTAACGTTGCTCGTTTGCTTTGGTTTGCTTGAAGGCTCTCCCACCTTCTGAGCTGGTTGGCCATGTACTGCAGATAGCTGTAGCCATAAAACCTAAGGGATGGTTTAAGAAAAATAAAGCCCAGTCCTGTGATCACCTTGCTCTCTTAATTGCCTATGTAATGAGCTGGCCTTGGAGGTGCAATTTAAGCTGGGAAAGTCTTGGGACTTCCCTTGGGTAGGCAGTTTTCCTGCTGTGTGCTTTCCTGGCCAAATATTTCTCCCTGGGTCTTACTGAGAGTGGCTGGTAGAAAGCCGTTGGAGGTCCCTGGGGTTTACGCTGGACTCTCAGTGGCTGCCTGATGTGCTGCGTACGAGCAGCTGGGGTCTCTCAGGCCTCCTTCAAATGCAAGCATGGGAGGAGAGCTGGCAAGAAACTCCCGTTAAGGTTTTGGGCTGGGATGGTGCTCACCTAAAGCTTCTGGGGAATGAGTGGTGGGAGCAGTGGCATTCAAACCTCTATTGATGCTGCAAGAAGAAGGGAAAGCCTGGCAGATCCTTGTCCTCTTTGTCCTTATTTAAACCTCTGCATGTGCTTCTCCCTTTGAGACCCAAGTGCTTTTGGTGATGCAACAGAAAGCTACACGTAGTCAAGGCCTCCTTGCTCTTAGAAGCGCAGTTAGATCTTTTAACAGGACATCCATTATTCACCACGTGTGCTCGTGGAAGGTGGTGTATCCATGCCATTCAGGCAAGGGATAAATAATTAATCTATTTAATGAAATTTGTGTCGATGCTGCCCAGTTTCATCAAATCTCTGCCTGCTTCTCTGTGACCTTCTTTCCTTCTAACACATTTCAAACGCTCTAGATCAGAGGAGCTGCTGGCTGCATCCGCTGGATCTCCCTTGTCTGTGCAAGTGGAGTAATTTTGCCTTGGCTGGGAAGAGCTCAGTTCATGCTCAACAAGGGAATAAAAACTGTCCCTAAATAGGATAAACTTGACTAAGTGCATTGTTCTTTTCTTCTCAAAATAGTTGGAAACATGTAAGCTTGTTGTAAAATGTGTACTAAATGACAGAGCAACAATCAGATTTGGCATGCTGACCCTATAGATGCCATCAGAGAAGCATGGTCGCAGTGCTTCACCTGCCTTCAAACAGCAGTGTAGCTTTCTGCTGGTTTGAGCGTGACAACAAAGAAGGGGTTTTGGCCAAATTTTGCTCCCTTAGCATCATGCCCTTGTTTGCTGCCTTTCATGCTTCTGCTGAGCCATGGGGCTGTGTGACCAGTGGGGTTCCCATCAGTAGGATCGAAAGCTTTTGTGCTGGTTTCACTGAGGGAGTATATGTGTGTTGTGATAGAGGGAGGGAGCTGGACTCTTCCTTGGCTTTTCTGGGTGGACACACTTGCTCTCGTGAGTGCATGTGGCAGATCTTGGAGGATCTCCCCAGCAGTGCCACCAGGCAATGCAAGCCCTTGTCAGCAGCGGGGAGACCCTGCCAAGCCAAGGGAGGAGGGAGATGGGTGATGTCTGATGTGGGTGAGCTGAGGCTGCTGCGGTAGGGAAGGGAACTCACTTACTCCTGTCCTGCTAGCTGTCCTACTTGGAACCTGTGTGAGCTCAACAGCAAAACTTTTTCTTACGGTGGGAGAATTTTTTTTATTTATTTTTTTAAGGAAAATATCATTCTGACTGAGGGAAACCTCTTCTCTATGTAAATTACTCCCCTAGATTAAAAACAGAATAAAAATGAAAAAACCTCTTGTGTCTTCAAGGGAAACCCAAAGAGTTGCTTGTTGGTTTTTTGGGGGTTGTTTTGTTTTGTTTTTTCTAAATTCCCAATATTTTGTTTCTTCTTTGCCATAAAGTGCAGGAAAAAAACTTTGCGGGATTATTTAATGTGAGGTGGTGTGTACCAAGCAGCAGAACTGCAGGCCGCTCTGCCTGTGAGCGTCTTGGAGCTGGAAAGGTGAGTGGGAAAGGAAGATCTGGCGATATCTCATGTGTGAGTGGAAGACCTACTTTTCAGGGTATTAGCACAAATGACAGGAAGAGGTGGATAGAAGACAATTTCATTAATAACTAAATAAGCCAATCTCTCCTTCCCCTGGGGAGTGACTGATAGGTAGTGGGGCGTTGAGCCCTACAGCAGAATGCCTGCAAGGAGCACCATTACCAAAATGCCTCTTCTCTCTCCTCCCACAAGACCTGCTCAGATGAATAATTGCCGTGCAGCTGTCCCTGCCATCACTTGCAGCTGGGTTCTGTGTTTTGTCACCTCCTTTCAGTGACACCAGCAGTGGTGGGGAGATGCAACCCTTTCATTGTTCTTGAAGAGCCATGAAGTGGTTGGATTTCCTGCTGCTGCATCTCCTTCATCCACGCTGGGAGTGGATTTGAGACTGAGCGATCTCATTCTCTTTCGCAGTCAGCAGCCAACGTGAAACTCTGTTCCCACTGAGAGGTTTTTCTGTGTGAAGGGAAGGGGGCTGGGAGATATCCTCTCAAAAATGTTAATGCCCGCTTGTTGGTGCAGAGATTTCTCAGGTCTGCAAAGCCCTGGCAGGTTCAGGAGTTCACTGTCAAAGCTGGTAGTCAGCAAGGTGTCCCCTCAGCATCACGTGAAACAGCTTCCCAGGCTGGGAGAGAAGCACCATCCTGGAGGTGGTGAGAGGAAACCCACCCCTGTTGGCCCCTTGGCCCCCTTCCTCCCGGGGTGTGACAGCAAAGGGAGCAGGTGAGCAATGTGGGCACCTACGTGTGAGGACCAGCACTGCGCAGAAAGAATCTTCCTCCTGTGGGGAGGCAGATGCAGGCAGGAAGCTTGTTCCTTGGAGATGGGGCCACGTGGGGAGAGATTTTCTTCTTCTCCGCTAAAACCCTTTTTGTGGCAAAACAGCCTGCAGGTCCTGACAGAAGCTATTTTTTCTTTTCTTTGAAGAAAAATCTGCAAGCCTTGCTGCTTTTGTGACCAACTACCCCTCTTCACTTTCCTCCCTCCGCAGCTGCCAGTGGCAAAGGTAGTGCCGGTGGCCAGAGTGAAGGTGCCCAGAAAAAGCCACTTTTTCCGTTGTTTTTTGGGTTGTTTTTTTTCTGCAAATGCCTCTCCCCATTTATACAGTGAGGGTGAAGGCTGCACGTGGTCTCCCTGCCCAACGTGAAGACAAGCATTGTATTGGGAAGGCCACCTTTCCCTGGTGTTGAGCTTGCCTTGTCCTTCCCTGGGACAGCCAGGCAGGCAGGGAGGCTTCTGAGGCGGGGGAGATGCCGTGGTGGCTCTCCAGCTCATCTCTGCTCTGTCAGGCTGATGCGCTGTGACAGTTCTGCTGAACTGCTGACCTGAGGGGCTGTGCGGGGCTATTTATGGAGAGACAAAGCCGGGGGGCACCGGGCGGGAGGCCGGCCTGAGAGGTCTGCAGCCAAGAGCTGGTCATCTTTGGGGTGGCTTGGATGGAAAATGCAATTTGGTGCAGGTCACAGGGAAAACACCTGTGGGGATTCTGGTTTATGGAAGAGCAGCCCCTCAGCCCTAGTGCTTAAGTCCTGTTTGCAGGAGCAGACTGGGTTCAGTGGCAGGCATCTGCATGGAGAGTGGGACATCCTCTGATTTTAACTTGCATTTTCTCTGATCCTGTAGCTTTGGAGCAGCCCAGGTGCTGATAGCAAAGTCTGGTTTTAGGCAGTGCTTGTGATCAAGATTTCCCTTTTTTGCAGGGAAATATCAAACCATTAAAGCAGACCTCTGAGTAGAGGGTAGCACCCTTTAGCTGCTCTTCTATCATGCAGGTTTATTTTTATCTTACACCTCCAGCGCAGCAGTCTGGGAGCTGGCGGAGGCAGACTGAAGACCTTTAATAATTCATACCTCCTGCATTTTGCCCCTAGAGATCAGAAAAGCGAGTTGGTGGAAGGGCGCTGCAGGAAACCTGCTCCATTCACATGATAGGACCCTGCCCAGGCAACGTGGCTGCCGTGCTTGCATGCTGCTCTGCCTGATGGCCTGCCCGTGCCCAGGATTTTGCATAGGTTTGTTGGGCTCCAACCCAGGCAGGGTGCACCGGGCTGTCCCTGGGCAGCAGTGCTAGCAACAGGATGGTGCTCAGGGTGAGGGAGCAGTCAGGACACGGCAGCATGTCCATCTACGTACACTCAGGACCGACCCACTGTTGTACAAACACATGCTGTAAACTTCATCCTGGGCTGTCAGCCCCTCGGTGTTCAAATAGCTCCTGAAATAATCTGTGTGAGCTGTGCCTAAGGGGAATCACCTGGACCTCCCAGAAGCAGGAGTTTTGCTGCCATACCAGTTTATGGTTTGTTTTTCTTCTAATTAAAAGCAGTATTAGAATCAGGACCTGCTTTGCATTTGGTTATGAACCAGAGCCGATCTTTGGGATGAGCCTGTGTCTGGTGGAAGAACATTTTGTCCCTAAAGCATCATGTGAGTACTGGTGAGGCTCTGCAGACCGCAGCATTCATCCTTGTTCCCACCCACCCACCTGCAAGCTAGTGCTTGGCAAATGCGGAGGATTTTGGGATGGAAGATGAGCTCTGGCAGTGGAAGAGAGCAGGTCTGCAGGGGATGGCGTGCCTTTGCTCTGTGCTTGCCTATCTCAGTAGAGAGATGATGACAGACGGGAAGACTCAGCTTTGGAGGCTGAACCAGCCCCTCTGTTCACAGCAGCCCTGCAAACACAAGTGCTGCTGGATCTCGTGGTCCTGGAAGGCTCAGAGATGCCTTCGGAGCATCTGCCTTTCGCAGCGGCTGGGGAGCTGCTCACCCACGAGCTTCTGCAAGCAGGCACTGAAGTCCTTTGGGAACTGCTCCACGTGGATGAAGGAGCTGAGTTTCTGCAGCTGCTTTGGCAAAGCACAAGGCAAGCTGGACCTGGTTTCATTTACACACTGGTGGCTGTCTTCAGACTTGCTGTGCTGTCTTGGCTCGTGGCTTTGCTTCTGCTGACAGCTTTATGGGGCGTTAAATTGCTTCCAGGGTCCACTTGATGCTCCTGTTGCATCTGAGCATGGCAGCTCCTTGGCATGTGTAGCACAGGACCTGAGAAAGGCAAATTCAAAAGAGCTTTTGCTCCCTCTGAGCAGGAGAAAGGGTAGGCTGCAGTGGTAGCTGCTGCTGGAGCTTCATACCTTTCCTGCAAAGTACCAGTGGGAGCAGCTGGTTTATCGGTGGCCAAATGCCTTTCTCTGTCCTTGCAGCGCTTGTCTCCTGGACATGTGCAGGCTTATTGTCATCTTACATTTTAAATATTATCCACTCTAAGATATCCCTGGGTTTTGTTCTCTTAGGGAGCACAGTACAAAATTTACAGACACTCCTTTTAGTTAAATTGAGTGATGGATTTCCTTGTCTGTATTTCTTGTGCATCAATCGCCATTAGGTTGCCTGTGATTTTGGGTGTCTGTGTTTGTATCCGTGCGTGCGTTTTTCTGTGTTGTTTTTCTCCCACTGTGAGCTGTGGCTTATCTTAATTTGATTGAATAAACCCACTATGTTGTTCAACTGTGAAGAGAAATCATCGACTGAACTATCTGATGGATAGATGAGATGCTTAGAGACATGGTTTAGTAGTGGACAGGTTATGGTTGGACTCGATGATCTCAAAGGTCTTTTCCAACCCAATGATTCTCTGATCTGGAGTGTACCCTTCAACATGGCTTGTTCCTTATCCTGGAAAAGAGTGGGGTTTGCTGCAGCGCCTTTTGCACAGGGCAGGCTTTGGCTGGTGTTAGTTGGCTGGCTGCCCTTCACAGAGTCAGGGCATGCATGAGCTGACCTGTTCTGGCTCAGCATGGCAGAGAAACGCTGGGTGCAGTGATTCCCCCACCAAGAGCAGAGCTGCTGCCGTGCCCCAGAAGCGAGTGGGGTGTGTGTGGTGGTGCACCCAAGGGCTGGCTCCTGCTGTTTGCAAGGAATGGTGTGAGGCGTTGGCCCTGGGTCCACACTAGAACTGGGGACCTCCATGGTTGCTATTGCTAAACAACAGCAGAGGTTTCCAGCGGTTGAGATCACTAAACGTGTCCTCTTGCATGTCACTGCTGATAAATGCAGCACCTTGTGGTTATTCTGCTGGTGCCTGTCTGATCCCTGGCTTTAACTGCTCTTTACTTGTGGGTTGTTAAAGGTCTGGGGAGCAGGGGAAAGGAAATAGAAGATATTGGTTGTTAAAGGTCTGAGATGAAAAAAAAAAAATCGAGAGTATTGGGTGGGTGGAAAATGTTCTATTAAAATCAGCACTTTTGAGGGGTGAAGCAAAGGCCTTGCAGTAGACCACAGCTTTCTCTAGCAGTGCATTGCCCAGCTTTGCAGCTGGCTCCACACCTTGGATGTTTGTGGTGGTGACTTGCATGTGTTACTGCAGCACTAAAGTCCCTCTGTTGCTTCATGCAGTTACTCTAAAGAATCATGGTGCCAAAGAAGCAGAGAGGCATGGAGGCTGCGGCACCGGCCCAGCTGCAGGCTCAGCAGCAGTACCAGAGGGTGAGCTGCTCCTACAGGTTAGTGGTCTTCACTGGCCACCTCTCCCTGAGAGACCCCTTCAAGGGATTTTGCTCTTGTCCCCTTCTAGCTCCTTTGAATTTTACCCAAAGAGCAGGCTGTGTTATTGATTGCAGGATGTTTTGGTGAAGCGGTGATTTCACATGGTGTAGCTCATAGTGCTTCTGACTGAGCAGAGGTTTAAGACCCCTTCAGATCCCTGCGGCAGAAACTGTTTCTTCTCCTCTCCTTTTCCCATCCTTCCTGGAGAAAATTGCTATTTGTAAGTCATATGGGTGTTAGAACCCCCCTCTATCTCTGTGGAAGCAGTGCTAAACTTGTGAGCATGGAGGGCCAGCAATCCTGCTTCTCTGCCCTTGTGAGTAAATGGGCCACAGGTGTGACAAAGAAGCCAAGCAGAGCAGGACATTTTGAGTGTGCTTTTCAAAGTGGTCCTGACACACCTGTGGTCCAGAGCTGTTATTCAAACACTGATGAAAACAGCAAAGAAAATGTCATGGAAGTTTTTCATTGTTTTCAGGCAGTGATGCATGATACCCAGTACATAGATAGATGCTGATGGACCATATGCTCAGCCTAAATAAACAGGGTATGTGGATGTGTCCTGGTAGCTCTGCAACAGATGTGCAAGGGCTGCAATACTTCAGCTGCCCACCCTGCCGGGACGTGCCACACTTCCAGCAGGCGATGTTGCGCCTGGGCATCAAAATCCCTGACAGGTCGGGGGGCTGATGCAGCGAGGAGCCGCCGACGAGGGCATTTGCGGCTTCCTCCTCCCTGATATCCAGCGGGAGCTGGAGCGAGTGGCAAAGAAGGTGAGGCCAGGGGCACGAGTCCCCTCCGTGGTCCCCATCCCCTAAACTGCGTCCAGCGCTGCACAGCCCAGCAACTCCCAGGGAGCTGAGAGCAACCCCCGAGATCCTCCGGGAACCAAAAAAGCCCATTTCTGCCGGCAGCTCAGCCCTGGTTGCGGGGGGG
>NW_010169497.1:0-700 GCF_000695765.1 Mesitornis unicolor
CCCTCTACTACTGCAGGATACGGCGATAAATTCTTGCCATTTGTGTGTTCTGCCCTCAGACAGAAAGATATTATTAGCAAATAAGTTACTGAAAAACTATTTTCTTGACTAAAACTCAGGAGAGGGAGAGATTATAAAAAGACAATGGGGCTGACTGTAACTATTGCTAAGGTTAAAGAAAAGTATACATATCCATATCCATACACACACACACATATATACTTTCAGTGTAGTTCTGTGCGTGGAGTAAAGTGCTGAGTGATAGAGAACCACAATTTTGAAAAATTGTAGGGCTACCAATTTGTGCTACTGATCTAAGGTAGTTTTAAACTTAGTTGGAATGTATCCAGTGATGAATGGGAAACCTATACTACCCTTAGCAGGATGTCCATGTGAGAAATGACTCTGAACATAGAAATCAGATAGAAAGCTTAATTTGCAAAACTTTTTGCATGGGGTTTGGAGTGGATTCTATTCTACCCGACAGATCAAGAAAGTTAATAATCAAGTTGCAATTTCAGGAAGGAAAACCTAGTACATCTGACAACTACCTAAACATGAGATATAGAACATATTTGCACTTTGTTAAAAGTATAGTGAGATTTTGTCTCCGTTTAAGGCTCAGGGCAAGCCCAGGGAACAGGATTTTCTCTCTACAGTCCCCTTCCCTCCAGGTATAGGATACCCCTCCAGGTGAAGG
>NW_010169498.1:0-2575 GCF_000695765.1 Mesitornis unicolor
GTTTGTGTTCTTTGTTCTACGGGCAACATGAGGACCGAACACACATTACTTGCAATGTGAAATGCCAAAGAGATGCATTATACGTGCTCTTATTTTATTATTACACATTTCTATTGTTCAAACTGGGTAAAAAGTACAACTTTGGTTTAGGGCAATCTAATGTGAATCTGAACATTTTCTCTCTGTATCACATCACACCATTTTTTCTTTCTGTGAAGCAAAAAAATGCTATGCTGGATTTTCTAGGTGGGCTAGAGCCTCGTATTTGTGATGGCACCATACCTCTGCAACTTAACTAAAAGCAGCCTGACCTGTCACTGCTGCGGGAGTTCTACGATTAAACAACACATCACAGAATCACAGAACGTTAGGGATTGGAAGGGACCTCAAAAGATCATCTAGTCCAATCCCCACATGAAAGGTCAGTGAATCTAACTTACATCCCACTGCTGATGCTTGGAAAGTGTCCCTTCCTAAGTTTGTGTCTCAGGGTGATACTTTTAAAACTGAAGATGAGAAGGAGTTGGAAAACTTGGTAGTTTAAGATCTGCTTCCATCAGAAGTGTCTTCCTCTATGGGACTGTACCATCCAAGCACAGGCAGCTACTTAAAAAGACTGAAGTGCTTTCAGAAGAAAAATGAAACTACATATAAATAAAGACTGACTATGGAGAAGAGAGAGAATTTGAAATGCAAAAAGATCCAAGGTGGTACAGTATGATACGAGCAGAGTATCATACTGTCAGTATTGACCTGAGATAGAGGGGGGCAATGGTCAGCTGCAGCAGAGGAGCCCCTTATTGTCCAGAGTTTGAATGAATCTGAGTACTACTTCCTTGCTATTGCATAAATCTAACCCTGTCAGCAGAAAGTCTCCTGTTCTTTAAATAAGCTTGAATCTGGCCAACTTAGCAAAATATCAGTCTGTATTCTGCATAATAACTTGGTAATTTGTATTCAAATGTATTCATTGTAGACAGCAACTGTAGAAATGTAAGAACTTGTTATGGCTTATTTTGTTAATATAGATAGCCCTGTCCTGCTGTAATGGGAAAATGGAGCCCATTTAAGACATTATTAATCAACAAAACCACCACATGTGCTATATTTTAAAAACATTAAATTTTAGAGCTGCTCTCAATTAAAATAAAGTACAAATTAAGAACTGGAAACCAATTTAAGTCCCAGAAAAGAAAGAGAATTCACCGAGTATTCAATTTGTCACCTTTTCTTCTGGAAAACTGGAATTGAAACAAATCAGCTAATGACTGGGCCATAAAATTGTTCACCTTGTATGCCTCTACCATAACAGTATTAATGAACAACTGCATTCATCAATTAAATCAGCAGAATACTAAGCATGGATTATTAAAATAAGCTCTGAACCTTGGCTGCTGGATATTTTTATAGCTGGGAGGTAGAATGGAGTGGTATATACTTCACTGAACACTCTTATGTATGTATTTCTAGAGGTGAAAATTGCTTTTTTTCCCAGCTAATTATTGCCACACAATGGATAGGATAAAATGTCTAAACAGAACCCAGATGGACAGGATCTCTTGCATTTTTGCTCTTTAAAAAGTATTTTTTAATCACAGAGGTGTGTTCAGTGACACTGAATACAATCATATTGACACTACCTCCTTCAGAAATAATGTGCAAACTCTGTATGAATTCACTGAATTCACTGGCAGTAGAAAAAGGCAGAATCAATGCATATTTTAGACTTCAGATTGAATCCTTTCAAAACTGTACTTCATGAAATTTCTGCCTTGACATAGTAAAATTTCCATGTTTTCCCTATAAAGTGCAGTAGCCATTGCATATTTGCTTCTTGGGTACAAAATAATAACTTCAAGATGCTTCAGTGCCTAGTGAGCATGAGTGTGTAAATACATAGTTGTGCAATGCTATGTTTGCAGTTTTTAAATCAATTCATATAAGCAAAATATTTCCTGAAAAAAAAAATGTAGTGAAAATCCAGTATTGTCATTTAATAAGAAAGTTCCAGATTCCTGACATAAGTAATGAAGGAGAACAACTTTGAGCTTCACCTTCTTAGTCTTTAGGCAGGCAGATATCCATTAACTTTGATGGAAGTACCACTGCATTGGATAGTGGGTGAAAACATCCACTTGGTTTTAACTGAAAGTATTTTCTTTCTTCAAGTATAGTACACTGCTCAGACCTTTTTCCCCAAGCACGCTGAAGTGCAACAGAAAATCTGGCAATTATGGCAAAAACAGGGCAACTTTTCCAGCTGCCAATCACACCTGGGGTGGGGGTGGGAATTAAGAGTTAATGAATATGGAAATTTTGTAGAGAACACGAAGCTGGGAAGGCTAAAATGGGGATACATTGCATCCTTGCTCGTTTCTCCTCATCCGTGGATGCAATTGCAGGTTCAAAGCCTCGGCAAGCAGCAGCGCAGGTACCTCCTCCTGTGCAGAAACTGGCATTTCTGAAGAAAGCCTCGTGTTAAACTCAACCACTGGGTTCGGTACCGGGAGATAGAGGGAACAATCGTTCCCCACTCAGATCTAAGGGTGGGCTGGATCATGCTTGAAAGAAACTG
>NW_010169499.1:0-970 GCF_000695765.1 Mesitornis unicolor
GCCAGCCCAGCCCTAAACCATGACAATAACACAGAGGGAAAGAATGACTGAAGTAAATCCAGTCAATCAGAAACCATAAGGATCTTGAGGACTTCAGGTCCTTTAAGGACTACTTTTGTTATGGTTCTCATAAGCAATGCAAATAGCCACAGTTTAATGTCAAGGCTAAGGGATGGTATATGCCTGTTTATACCTGACAAGCTCCTTCTCATACTGCTCATATCTTTGTATTGCCTGTTAATAGCAGAATACTTCTTCATCAACTCAGTCCCACAAAATCTTATGTATGTGCCTAACTTTCTGACAATGTGAATCTGACACATTGCAAGAGTTTCCTCCAAAATCCATGTCTGCGCACAGACCAAAACGGATGATGCTGTAGCTATGTGCCTGTGCCCGTAAAGCACCATGGCACAGTTGGTGAGAGTGTTTAAGTACTTGCTCATGTCTGTATATACTATTTAAACAGAATTAACAAACTATTTCTGAAAGTTAAAAAGGGAAATGTGGGAAGTGGTGGAGAAGTCACCATCCCTGGAGGGATTTGAAAGACATGTAGATGTGTCTTTGAGTTTATGATCTATGGAAGAAGGGGCAGGCATCTCAGGAGGAGTACAAGGCTACCGTGAGGCTGTGCAGGGAGAAAATTAGAAGGGCCAAAGTGCAGCTGGAACTTAATCTAGCCAGTGCTGTTAAAAACAATAAAAAGGGTTTCTATAAATACATTGGCAACAAAAAGAGAACTGAGGAGAGTCTCCCCCCTCTAGTAGATGTGAGGGGAAGCATAGTAACCAGGAATGAGGAAAAGGCTGAGGTACTTAATGACTTCTTTGCCCTCAGTCTTTAGTAAGAAAACCAGTAGTACTCTGGGTACCCAGTCCCCTGAGTGGGAAGACAGGGATGGAAAGCACAGGGAAGCCCCCATAATACATGAAGAGGTACCTGCTACACCACTTAGACATACACAAGT
>NW_010169500.1:0-3436 GCF_000695765.1 Mesitornis unicolor
GGCTCACAGGGCGTCGTGAGGGGCTGGAGGCATCGTGAGGAGAGGGAGGGGGCCTCGGTGGCTTGCCGAGGGGGTCGTGAGGGGATGGAGAAGCGGTGAGGGTACGGAGGGAACCTGAGTAGCTGCTGGGCGTGTGTGTGAGAGGACAAAGGGCATGGCCCAGACGAGAAGTTGAGGGGTAGTTCCTGCTCTGGGTTTCCCCATGGCCCCAGGCTCTGCAATGCTTGTTTCCCGGAAGTACTGGAGTCCCTTATTCCCAGGAGAGAAGATTTGGGAGCCCTAGTGTACCTGTTCATTGGAAACAAAAGCTCTGAGTCAGTCAAGTGGGAAAACCCAACACTGCTCAGACAAGTCTTGTGTATTTTCTTCCTACATATGTGCTTCTGGCCTGTGGAGTCCTTGTACAGGGGCTCAGAAAGCAGTGGGTAGTCCCACTGGTGGTGGTGGGATCCTGAGCTCCCTTCACTTTGTCTACAGCCAGTACGAAGCTACCAGTTTCTCTCAGTCATGCTCAGGCTTCTACCACTGTGTTTTTGAAGTGTGGTGCCATTGCCCAGGTTTTGAAGGTAAAGACTTGTGAGAATGACAGCAGCAAGTAAAATTGAATTCTGCATCCTCTGGTTTGCAGTGGACACTAAAGTTCATTTGTTTAAAAGAATATTTATAGGTGGGTAATGACAAAAGGAGCTCTCTTTATATATCTCGCCATCCGAGCTGCAATAGTGTAAATTCCTGTAAGCGTATACTAACTGCTGAAGTGTGGAAAGAAGGGAAAGGAAAGATGACGATGCATTTTTTCCTCATCTTGCGAAATGGTGATTTCACGGAAGACAGAATTTGGGCAGAGTGCTGCCTCTGTTGGCCTCAGATCCCTCAGCCAGCTGAGAGCCGGTTCAGGCACTTTGAGGCAAGAGTGGTTTTTGTAACAGCTACAGAGTTTTGACGAGAGCTCTTAGAGCTTGCTCTTACTTGACTGGTATCTCATGTGTTGTCATGTTGTGTAGTTACTAGAAGGCACTTGTAGTAGAGCGATTTAGGGAAATACAGAACCAATGTAGAACTGTGGCTGGCACTCAGAAAGTATTGGTCAGTATTTACCTGTTGCAAATTAATCTTTAGATTACTCTGTCGGAGGGCAGGGGGAGGACCAGCAGCATATCTGCCTGACGCTCTTCATCACTGACTCACTTTGAGGATGCTGACTGCAGTACATAAGCTCTCAGATCTGAGTAAGTAGCTGAAGAGAAAGGCAGTCTTGAACTGTAGTCAAATGGTAGAGTTGCTGTCAACTCCAGCACACTGCTAAGCTCTGAAGAATGAAATGGAACAGAGTTTTGCCCTCACAAATTACTCATGGGGACATGAAAAAAGGGCTTTACAAGGTAGGGTGTGGGATTTGGGTTTAGCAGGGCTAGATGTTTTTTTTAAACACAGTTTGCTGCTTATAAGGAATTGAAGGCAGCATTGTTTAAGAAGTCTTGCTGCTTAGATATTACACAATCCAACTTATTATTCCAGCAATGTAATGCAGAAGTTACCATTAAGAACAGCCTTTCATCAGTGGGGATTATTAAACTAGATACATGCTAGTTTTAATTTGTTCCGTAAATGAATTATTAAAATAAGGCTGTGGTCTTTGACCTAAGCCTGTCTAGCAGTTATGATAGCAAGAGCCACGGTCATTTGGTAATACTAGGACAGTGCTTCAAATTATTAGTTTAGTTTGCTCTTGAAAAGTGCTCTTTTTTCACTACTGGCTTTCAGTTAGTGTTACATGCCTCAGATATTTACATTTTCCAAAATATGACAATTAGCACTTGAAGTTTAAAGTTACCTGATCTGTGTTTCAGATTTATTAGTATTTACTTCACCTTCAGTGAAGTATCCCCATTCCCCTGACCATCAGCATTTGACTCCCTACCCTGAAGCTTTGTATCACATCAGTTACTTTAAAAAATGAGGAGACATCACAAGATTCTACCATGTAGATACCTGGTGAGTGTCCTTAGAGCACAGAGTTAATGTGTCTGAACCTAAGGGATCCCTGCAGTGCTCCTTGGATTAATTTCAGTTTTAACAACAGAAATCAAGTCCCATATGCTTGATTTACACTATGTTGATAGTCTTTTTTCCTTCTCCTATTCTTCCCTTATTACTTGACCGTGGTACTTAACTAAAAGGGACACAGGGAATTCATGTTGTGTTGTAAGAGGCACCAGAGAAAGGTATTGTGGAAATACTCTGGCAGAGTACTCTGCAGAGCTGTCTGTGTGGACACCTGCCACAGCAGGTTCAATTCCACAAAACCCTGATAATCCCCCTTTATCCTGATAAATCCTCGCAGCAGCATCTTAACATGGTACAAGGTTGAGGGATGAAATGCATTAGTCTGCTCTGTTGCTGGAATTCAGAAACTTGTGGTTTTGTATTCAAAAGGGCATGTGAAGTCTGAAGCCTGAAGAGCATCTGCTTTTGACACAAGCATCGTTCAAGGTTAGCAGCTGAGACACAGTGACCTTGGCTATCATACAGAGATCTCCAAGTGGAGCAGAACTCTCAGCTTTCCTGTCAGGGTTTCCTGTGCTATTAATCAGACCCCACAGTAACACTTCTGTAGAGCTTGATTCTGGCGAATTTATTTAACCTTGTACGTGACAGGAGTTGCGCAGAACTAAATAGCAATGGAATGACATTAACTTGACCCTTGTTCTGAAGAGCTGCAGAAGGAACATGTCCTTGTCAGTGCACAGAGATGGCTCTGAGCTCTGGGACCAACAGGGTGGCAAAACGTCAGGGGAAAAGGGTGTCTTCTCAACTGCTCTGCCAGTTTGCTCCCTTTGGAAATACTGCCAGAGCTTACACGTTGAAGGTGAAGTAAATACTAATAAAGCTGCTATTAATTAAAAGTTATTGCAACTCCAGCAGAGTAATTAAATGGTATTTAAATATGTTAATTGTGGCAGTGTAATACCATCATCCTACAGGGCTCAGGAGAAACTGGCCTGAACTGCCATGCAAATGCTGTTTGCCACACTCCAGAAGGAGGACTTCAGACTGTGACAAGGGACAGAACCTTAGCATCCAGAGGGAGCAGGGAGCCCATTCCGAGAGAGAAAGCAGCCTTGCGTAGCCCATATGGAGAGAGACAGCAGGTGTGGCACACTGGGGAGAAGCAACGGCTGCCTGTGGACACGTGAAGGGCAGAGCAGCGTGTAATGAAGGAAAATGGTTTAAGCTGAGGGGATAGCATTGGTGTGAGAACAAATTTATTCAGCTGGCCATGTCAAAGTGTAGGTTGGAAGGTGGGTAGTTCCTAGCTGTAATTGTGTTTTGGAGCAGTCTTTGGAGCTGGTACCTGAGGTACTGAGTACCAGATGGATTCAGCAGAGGAAGCTTGCTATTTTTAAAAATCATTTTACAAATACATGAATAGTAA
>NW_010169501.1:0-643 GCF_000695765.1 Mesitornis unicolor
CCATGCTGCCTTTTTTATCTTGCCTTAAGTCCCCACAATCCTTTCACTTAAATAGCTCTAAAACCTCTGATATCCATTTCACCCTTGACGTGAAGATCTTTGATGATCAGAAAAGACTGGAATTTATCACTACAAAGGACGATGAACTATTTTCTCAGTGACAGCAGATCATGTGTTTCCTAATGAACAGGTATTTGCAAGACACAGCTACAGGGAATGGCTTCACACGAAGAATTTAGGAAGCGCAGACCGTTAGGATGGCTCAGTTTAGAGACCCACACCATTTATTCTGAGTGGCCCAAAAAAACATTTGTTTGAAAACATAAAATCCCGTTATGCCATTACATCTTTTCAAAATCTAGAGCAGTTTGCTGAGACCGTTTTATGCATGATTTACAAGCAGACAAAAATCTAGATGAGCAGTAATGAAAGACCAGATTCAAAACAAACAATTTTAAATTGGGCCTAGGAACTGGCAGGGATGTTGAGTTCCTAATATTAGATGGCAATGACTTCTGTAAACAAGGAGCATGAGAAGCGAAAGTCCTAACCCCGCAGGACCCCAGCAACTCAGAGAACCTCCACAGTGTAAGGTGTAAAGCGTGCGATGGCTAAGGCTAAGAGCACAGCGAAATGGTTCAGC
>NW_010169501.1:674-14903 GCF_000695765.1 Mesitornis unicolor
GCTGGGATGCCTCCAGGTATTCAGACTTGTTTTCTTTTGATGCTTTAAATCAAAATAGTTTTAAATGTGTATCTGCAGTGGCAAAGTTTTATACAAAATGAATGCAAATTGTTTGTGATGCAATCAAAGCCAAGATTCTGATTCCTTAAAAAGAGCCAAAGCTTCTGCAAGTATTGCTACCGCAGCCTGTTCGCTGATTCGTTACACGGTATGCAAACTCTGCACCCACTTAAATGCTCAAGCACTGAATGAAGTAAGGCCCACTTCAAAAATACCTCCTTTTTTCATCAATTAAATTTTAGTTAGTCCAGATAAAAAAGTTGTTGAGATAATGGAAAATTCCTGACAACAGAGAAGATCTGACCATGCATGGGAGCAGAGAGCTGTCTGCATGGCCACCTCTCACAACATTGTTGAAGACTTTGGAAGTTGTACATTGTGGAGGTGACTGGATATTTTTTCATGAATCCATTGCAGACAGAATGCGGAAACATAGCAAACCTTTGTATCACAGCTGATCAACCAAGAAGAAATCACCCAATCAGTGAGTGCTCTGTAGTCCACTTAAAAGCACTCTACTCATCACAGACTACCTCTGTATTAAGCTAACTGTGAGAAAAGACAAGCAATGGCTCCATAGCTCATGATAAAAGCCTGATTTCTTGGTCAGGTGAATAGGTAGTGGCCAGCTCATACTCTCCTTTACGGTATCGGAGTCAGAATCGAGATGGCACTTCAGCAGACCAGTAAAATGATTCTGCTGTGATGACACAAGCCCTTAACAAAGTTAGAGAAATAACTGCAACTTTGAGACACAGCACTCCTGCCTCCTTGGAAAGAGCACTGAGAATGCACCAAGCAGTATGCTGCACTTGCAGTTATGGGGGATAATCCCAGAAATTTATGCTAAGTAAAAAGAAAAAATTGTTATAGTTTTCGTCTTATTGCCACAAAGTGCTCTGTAAGCACTTGTGCTCCTCGGCACAGTTTCTTTTCCTTCCAATCTTGTTTTTCAAGTGGAACTCCTTTACTAGTAAGCATTCATTTAAATAGCGATAGTATGAGCCATGGCCTCTGAACTGGCAATTTCATTCATCTCCCTTCTGTGCAGTGTTTTGCACGTACCTATCTCTGTAGGGTACAATGCAATTCATTCTATTGCATCCAGCTTAAAATGCTGCTCCCGTTTGGCATGGAGCAAGTTCTTACAGAACCCAAAAGCCAAACACATTTTTTCCAAGCAGAAGTAATATGCTGAGAGGGCTTGATTCAAGGACAAGACTTAACACTATTCAAGGTAAGCTCTACTATGCAGCTGAATGCAGAAGTAAGCTGAGCTAGGAAAGAGTTAAATGATCAAGCTGAAATGCTATTTAAATATCATGAATTAAAAGCTCCAGCCTAGCTGCAAAGCATTAAAAAAAGGGCACAAGCTTGGCAATGTTCCTAAGGCAGTAAAAGCAATGTTTAGAGAGAAAGAAATCTTTGTCTGAATGCAAAAAGGAAACTCAAATTGGCAAAATGGAACAAGGAAAATGTATCTGGGTGATAGCAAACTGACAGAATACAAATTTCCCTCAATACAAGAAGAACCTCCATGAATTTCAGCATGGCCACTGTCAAAGATCTCATTTTATAATTCAGTCAATGTGAAACCCAAGCAACTTCATAGCCTGTTTTTAAAACTGCATTTAATTTGTAACTGTTTCTGTCACATCTCACTCTCTTCTGTTTCCCAGTCCAAGGGAGGAAGGTCACTCACTTCTTTCTCACGTATCTATGTTATAGGAAGTGCTGTCTGAGAACTCAAATGCTCTCCTATTGGCACCAACAGACTCTTGCTGATGGGAACATGGACAGCAGCCTACCTGGAAATACTGTGGCAAGTGGAAAGTCACCTAAGCCTCTTGCCTCTTCAAAGGAAACCATTAGCCAGAGGAGTGAGATTACACTAAGGTGGTGCGATTGATGACTGTTGCCAAAAATGGTGGTCCCACCACTTTCTCTGCAGGGAACCCAATCCAGCATGGCCATGTTGAGATGGATCAGTTTGCTGATTTGGGGGAATGATTACCCTTTGTTCTGATTGTTTGGTTTTCTGTTGAGTTACCTGCCTTTTCAGGTTCAATGTGTGGTTGCATGACATCTAAATCCCACCTCAGAGGAGCAGTGTGTGAGCACAGGGCTGCAGGGGGTGGGCCCACTCCATACCCAAGTTAGGTATAATGTGAAATTGCCTCATGAAAAAAGTATCATCAGAAGGCTCAGTGCTAGACTGTGAAGAACTACAATGAGAGTTTCTACAGGGTGCAATCAAGGAGACTGCTGAGCATCCCTTTTCCTAAACAGCAAGCCTGCCACTGAAAACTGGGTGGGGAACATTAATTCAATTTCTTGGAGGTTTTTATTGCTTCAGAGTACATTCCTCCTCCCACCTTTCCCTGGCAGTGAGAAAGTCTGCACGAAAGACTCCGGAGGAGGCAAGACTGCTGCCCTGGAGCTGCAAAGTCCTTTGAACCTGCTAGACTGGGTAGACCAGGCAGGGAAGCGAGCTGAGCCCTGTCAGTCAGCACAGGGGCTGACATCATGATAACTCCATGACTCCACAAGCCCCATGGAAAGGTTGCTCTGACTGCATTTTTTCAGCGGGTTTGCTCTGCCCACCATGTCCTTGCCACCCAGCTCAGTGTCACTGGCAGGGAAGGTCTAATAATAATTGAGCTACAGCAAATCTCGTCACTTCCCACAGCCCCTTTCCCCCTGACCCAGGCACTCAGAGCTTCAGCTGAGGGAAAAGGAACATTCCTCACCCAGTCTGAATACAATCAAAACATGTCATGGTACTGCTAATGAAATCCTACTTAAAATGATTGCCTCTGTAGAATTGCCTGTAAGGAAAAACCCCAGAATAACTCAGTGGACAATTCACCCAGTTGTCCGTGAACAATGCCAAACACATCCGAGAAAAGGCCATCACTGACATAAATTCCTGCAATCGTATGAACAAGAAATGTCTTCCTAACTGTACCTGGGATTTGGCCAACAATACATTAATAGCCTTTCTAATTTTCTCATAGGTAGTGTAACCACAGAGGATTTCTACGCTGAAATAATTAGGACTTTGGAGATTCCCTAAACAAGTTTCCATGAGAAAGGGGTTTCTGGGTAAGCTTTCAGGACTGTGGTAAATGGCTCAGGCTGGAATATAATGAAGTTATTCCTTGCAGTGACAGAAAGTAAGAAATCACAATACAACACTGGAAATACAACACTGGAAATGAATCCTTTCAGCTGGAAATGTGTCATTACATGGTCTGCTCATATTTGTTTCTGTCTTTCTTTCAAAGTAAATTTGGCTGAACAGTACCTATCTGCTGTGCGGGTACTGGCATATGAAACATTCTGGAAATTATTTGCTCATATACCTATATGCTTATTACAAAAAAGGATGGAAATTTAACTGTATTCAGCACTTTTAGTCAGTTTTTTCCTATGAACTTAACGTTAGTTTTACAGGACTGGGTTCTGTGAAACTAAGGAGTACACTTGTGCGGCTGCATGGGAAATGTCTTGTTTTTAATGAGTTGCCAACTTAGTGACCTGTGGGATTTCAGAGTTCCTTTTTGACTTTAAAGGAAATGATTAATATATTCTGTCTTTAATTATGGTGCTATAATTGTGTGAAAGGAATTCCATTCATTCTTTTCTTCATTTAAATCCTTTACATTTGTGAATGTTAAAAAGGTATTCTCCTAAAAGGTCTGTCTGTAAAATAGATGTATAATATTATTCATTTTTAAGCTGGAGATTATTCACTTCTGAACTGGAGATTAAAGAGAATAATGGTACCCTCAGTTTTGAGGCAGAATATGTTGATTCTTACTTTAAAACCACTCACAAGTTGCTTAAATCATTACTTGACTAAAACAAGGTATATTTATCTGGAAATAAATACCTAGCTTCAAATATCTATTAATGTAATACCGTCCCTTATTTTTTACATTAAAAAATGTTTTATAAGACAGGAAATCTCATGTGTATATTTTTGTAAATGGCTACTATAGCACACTAGCAAATGTCCTAGGATAAATCTGGATAAGTGGTAGTTATACTTCAAAAAGCAAATCTTAAACCTACTGTTCTGCCTGCATAATCTAAGGATTTTCTAGTTTTAAAAATGATTCGTGACGTCTTTCTCCTGTTTTTGCCCCAAGTAATTGGGAAATTAAGTTTCTGGGTTTTTAAGAGCTTATATATGCGCTGCATACAAATCCCATCCCTGTGACTCAGACATTTTGATCCCTTGGTTATCAGCCAGACATTTTTCAACAACTTGGAAATAAACTATTTGATCTGACTATCCCTTATACCTAAGGAGAGAGAGATTTTGCAAAAACTTGATTTAAAACAACCTTTTAGTGTGCACACCACCACCCCACACAGATGCCTGACACCCTTCTCCCATTACCTATTCCACTTTCCTGAGGCCAGCCCCAGCCCAGTTGCTCATCATTAAGGATCCCTAATTTACTTTCCCAGATAATTTGGTCTAGGGACCAAGACCCACTCCTTGACATGGGTCACATGGACAATGTAGACTTAACTTGAAACCTTTTCTTTCACATATATCCAGAAACTTTGGTTTTTTTGGGCTTCTGAATCCAATTCTTTTAAAAAAATTGTGAAACCTGTACTCACTAATGCAATTCACATCTTCTCATGTGCAGCTCTCCATCCTACTAGAGACAACTGGCTCTTCCCTCAGCAGCACCACCACCACTGAAAAAGGAACACAGACTAGAAAAGGACTACCTGGATCATCAAATCCCAGTCGTCTGCTATCTCAGAGCCATGTCATTAAATCTATTTATAAATTTATCAAGCTCCATCTTAAAACTAGTAAGGCTTGTTGCCCCTCTGCACCTGTTGGGAAGCTCTCATTTCCAAGAGATAAACTTCTAACTTCTAACAGAAATACTTAGTATTAATCCACAGTGCATTGACTTGCATTCTGCACAATTACATTTAATCCTATTTCCATCTCTTCAGTTCTCATCTACCGTGTTAACCATTGGTGTTTTGCCTTTTACAGAGCTGCACTGGAAAGGATATAAGTTTAAGAAGATTATTTGATTCACAAGAACTGCTGATAAATAGAAAATGCTCTACTATCCTAGCAAGGTTACAGTGACCTTGCTCGTTAGCTCAGAAAGGAAAATATGCATGCTCTTTCTGTTAAATGTGCCAACATCTTCTGCTAGAAGTGCAAAGTTAAATTGCAATAATATATCACCACAGGATTACAAGAGGAAGTGTTGAGGTGATTTTCACAAACGGAATTGTGTATCCAAAAAGGATTGCACTATATTAACCAATGTAATTATAACCTAATATATAAATATAAGAAGTAGTATGGTTCAGAAATACTTAGAAAAAGAACTGGCAAAAAAGATAACAGATAAAAACATAAGTAAGGCTTTTTTTCTATAGCTTTTCCTCTGCTGCATTTCTGGAAACTCTGCCTCTAGCTTAACAGTTAGCGATGTCAAAATGAACAAGATAAGCAACTTAGAAAAACAGGAATGAGAACTTTACTTCTCTTTAAGCAGGCCTGTAGCTTTCACAAAAATTTCATTGTGCCCACATGTGAACCTAGCAAGAGGAACCAGCACACCACAGTCTGATGGGCATTGCCATTACATGTTCCTACCTCCTCTGATCTCACCCACCTACTCAGCTTTGTGCCATAAGGAAATAACAATAGCACAGACCTACTTCTTGTGGCAATACCATTACAGAAAACATTTAACAGACAGCATCAGGCTCAAGACCAGTCTTTGAGGAACTCCACTTTCACACTAGTTCTCTTTTCTCTTAGCCAGTTCCTCACCTTGCCTACAATTCTAACACTAATCTTCAAGTTATCCACCTTAATTAATAATTTTCAATTTGGCACTGAATCAGGCCCCCTACAGAAGCTGACAACCTTATTGCATTTTTTCTGTTACCTTATTAAAGGCCAAAACCAAGTTTGTCTGGCATGGCACAAACTGCTGCTGCCAAATGCAATTTGCTTCTTATCCTCTCCAGGATAATATAACCAACTTTAGTCTCTTTAATCATTTTTTCCATCAAAAATAGATTTTAAAGTCCTGTGAAGTCAGACTGACAGACTATTCAGAATACCGTTCCTAAATATAGCACCATGTATTGATATAATTGAAACCTTGCAAGCTGCAGAATAAATGCTATCTGTTTTCTTCATGCATACAGCACATTCTGCCTACCCTCAGCAGACCATCAAAGCTCTGCTGGTATGAGCGGTAATTTAAAAAGTCAATGAATTCCTCCATCAGGCATTTCAAGTAGGTTAATGAGAAATGCATAAATTGTATATTGCCCAAGGCAGAACTGGATAACTTCACTTATTTGCATTTACTCTAGATTATATTACCAATCACTGTTCTACCTGTGTGGCAGCTCCCCGCAGGCCCCTGTGCATAATTTCTGCGGCCTGTGATGCTGATTTTCTGTTTTGTTTTTCTTTTCTTGAGTAGTTCTTTCGAGTACTGTGTTCAGTTCTGGGCCCCTCACTATAAGAAGGATGTTGAGATTCTGGAGCGTGTTCAGAGAAGAGCCACAAGGATGGTGAGGGGTCTGGAGAACAAGTCTTATGAGGAACGGCTGAGGGAACTGGGGTTGTTTAGCCTGGAGAAGAGAAGGCTGAGGGGAGACCTCATCACCACCTACAAATACCTAAAGGGAGGTTGTAGAGAGGTGGGTGCTGGTCTTTTCTCCCAGGTGATGGAGGATAGAACAAGGGGTAACGGCACCAAGCTGTGCCAAGGGAGGTTCAGGTTAGAGATAAGGAGGAAGTTCTTTACTGAGAGGGTCGGCAGAAGCTGGAACAGGCTGCCCAGGGAGGTGGTGGAGTCACCATCCCTGGGTGTATTTAAAGAGCGGGTAGACGAGGTACTTAGGGATATGGTTTAGGGGGTAGACAGGAACGGTTGGACATGATGATCTCGGAGGTCTTTTCCAACCAAGCGATTCTGTGATTCTGTGATAAAGACGGCCTATAGCCAAAGCGGGACAACCATCTACCCTGTCACATCTATTCATTCACAAATTACAGGTGATCATCCATAGAATTGTGACTTTTCATGTGTGTATCTTCTGTGAAGTCTTTGGCTGCTGTGTGTCTCATTATTCCTTTAGGGAATGGTAACTTCATTTTGCGGAAGACACTGTTATTTCCGAATACAGTTTCTTTCTGTTGGGAACAATTCCCTATTTAGAGAAAAAGGCGTGAAACTGCAGCTCCAGGGAACTGGAGGTGGACTGTCCCAGAGCCACGAGCTATGGGAGTCCCCACACAGCAGGCTGCCCCACAGCTGTGGACACTGAGGGCTCCAGCTACCAAGGAAGAATGAGCCTGGAAGCCCTGAGAGCCACAGCAATCGGCACTTCCCAGATCTCTGCCAAGGAACCAGGTCAGGAAGCTGTCAGGAAGCTGCGTAGGGTTCTCACTGAAACACTAGATTTTGATGAGTCAGCAAAAGCTCAATTAAAAACATGTCAGAATCTTTCCAACCAGCTCTACTCACAATCTAAACAAATAAAGGGTGTGAGGAGGAAATACTGTCCTTTTACACCAGAGGGACTGAGATATGAAGTAACTTATGCCAGGTGCTATAGCAAGTCTGCAGTCAGGAGGCAAACTTACATTCCATGCCATCCCTTAATCACAGGAGCATCCTTCCTCTAAATTAATTTGCCATTACAATGACCTTGTGAGATAAGTATTACTTTCAGTTTATAAACAAGAAACCAAAATAACTTGTACAACAGCAGATAGGAAGCCTATATCAGAGCCAGGACTTAAGCTCAATGCTCCTAAAGCTGCTAAGCTTTAGTCGCAAGTTTGACTGTTTCTTTCATGGACATAGACAATATGCAGTCCATCTTGGATGACCTTAGTCACCTAACCATACTAATTGCAGCAATGGTATAGATTTCTGCAGCAAAATACTTCTATGCTACAGCCTTCTGATATTGAAGCCATACTGTCCACACAAAAATGCTGGTTTTACTATGAGTAAAGCCCTCAGATGTGGTTGTGTACAGAAATAAAACTTCAGATAGAAGAAGGTAACTAATGCTTCTCTAAACACTCAGATATACAGTTGAACTGGCTTTCCTGGCTCTGCTAAACATGAGCAGCTGTATCTATACCTAGACACACCACATAAGGTCTGTTCTCAAGTCTTCTATGATCCCAGGTTTCTTAGGCTTCTGCATGTAAATACTAACTTGTCCTTCAGCTGAATTTCCACTTTGAACACAGCCATAATTGTAAGCAAGAACAGTAGCATCACCTGGTATTAAAACCAGTTAAGTTTCTATTAATTAATTAATGTCAGGGGGCTTTTCTTTGTTGTCTTCTCTTTGCCCTTTTAAAAATTTGAGGTTGAAGTTTCCTAAATTGCATTTTTTTTTAGGGAACATAGCTATGGAAAATATGCTATTCTGCTGGTATTAGTATCCTCATAACCTTTTTCTTTTCTACTACTTTTGGCCTTTGAACAGGAATTTGAAATCTGATAAGGCAGTGAATAGCATTTAAGCTATGGATGTGTCTTCTGCTGCTACTATGAAAATAGGCTCAAATTTTGCAGAGTCACAGACCTTTGATAGGTGCATGATAGAAAACCCAGAGTTTACCAGCTAAAGCGCACAAATCCCATTCTTACCAAACAGGCTGTACAGATGCTATCCTTTCCGAGAGCCAGCATATTTTGTCCCCTTCAGGCTGCGCCACGGTTCCTCACTTCGGCCAACCTCTGAGTGGTCTCCTTGCCAGCACTCCAGTGCCACGGAGGAAGAGGTCACCCAACTTATATACAAAGGGAATAAGAGTTTGACCAAAGGAGGGGAAAAAGGCAAAACCGGAAGAGCTGGTTGAGGGTGAAGCTGTGACTGAAAACTGTTGAGAAAAGACTGGACTGTGACCAAGTAGACAGGAAGGAAAAATTAGAAACGCTCAAGCATGGAGACTTTGACATACAGAACAGGGGATAACAGGATTAGAAGCTCTCCAGGGAAATTAAGAGCAAACGAGGATTCACTAGGAAAAAGAGACTGACATTGTGTGAGAAATGTGAATGGGATGCACAAGAATCATGGGAGTAGAATTAGCTAGGTTTGCCTGGGAAGAAGACTGGGAAAAAACATGACAAGACAGAGCAGAGCTGAGAACAAAAGATGCATTTTGGAAGGGGGACTGAGACCTTGATGGGTGAAGGCTGGAAAAAGGGTAAAGACTCTAACAAGAGGAAGGAGAAAACTTGGATGCAGATGAAAGCTGACACGATCCAGCTTGATGCAAAAGTCTGTGTTCATTAAAACACACTTTCCTCCACGATCTGTAAAGAGTCTTGAGAATCACCATTTCTCTAGGGACATCAAATATATTTTAGAACCATTGGCAGTGTGTTTTTCCTCCTTTACTAGTTTGGTTTATTAAATGGGACATATTATATTAGACCTATAGCAGAGAATCTGAAAGTTACTTTTATGGATCAATCCTATGAGAGTGAACACGTCTCAAATTAAATTATGGGCTTGATTTGTGGTAAAAGAAGAAAGTGAAACCTTAAAAGTTAGCAAATGCCATAACTAACACTGGCTATGCTTGCAAGATAGAAGTTAGAAAACAACTTTCATATGGGGCACAACTGAGTAGAAGTCAGTCTGGAAAATGGACAACTGTAGGGGATTTTATAGAGATCTGTAAAAATCATGAGTGGCACACATAGGAGAGTGGAAAGGGGTCTTCTCTCTCTTTCAAGCTTCAAGGTATAAAATGAAACTACAACGAGGCAAGTTCAAAACAAAAGATGATGATTCTACTGCTTGCCAAAGGCTGTTGTGGAGGCTAAAAGCCAATACAGGAAGAAAGAATAGGTACCTGTAGGATAAACCTGTTGGTGATTACTGCTTTGAATCACAAATGGAAGTCTTGGAGAAGGCTGGAGTAGCATGGGAGATGTTTGCCTCATCCTTACTTCTGTACCTGCCGTTCTTCTTGACTTGTAGAGGGGAAAAGTATAGTCAGATCCTCAAGAAGAGATTTCATAGGAGGCAGAGAAAGACTGAAACCTGCCTCAATCAATGTACAGCTGAACTCAAGTTTCCCTTTCACTGCAGGGGCATGTTGCAGAAGACTGTAAATCACACTATGAACATAACCATGCCTACTGCCGCCCAGGGACGTAAGATGGGAAATCCTCATGTGGGCCATGGAATTATCTCAGCATGTTCTGCATGAGAGGCAGTCAAGAAGTCCCCTGGGACAGAGACACAAGAAGGAGCCCTGCAAGGCCAGAGTCAGGGATGGACAGGAACTACTACAGGTCTCACCTGAAACTGGAGAGGATTGCAGGATTCAAGCTTTCGTCTCCTAGAGCAAACATAGAGAGCTACAGAAGGTTATGGCCACTGTTGGAGAAAAGACACACATCTAGAGGACCTGTAATCTCAACCAGTCTACTTTTCTAAACTGTCTGGAATCTAAACTAGTCTACCAGTAATCTAATCTAATTATTTTATATGTTACATTAAACAGTTGCTAAGTAAACGCATCTTCAACATGAGAGATGCTCATTATTCTTACCCTGCAGATCACCCTTCTTGGTGATGGGAAGTACGAGTTTGACACCCTCAACAAACTGAATCCATGTCTAACCCAGTTCTGTATCCATGTGGGTGGAAACAGGAAGTGATGTTGGCATCTTCTCTGGCCACATTTTTTAAAGTGTGTTACCAAACTCTTTGAGAGAGATCTTTGGGTTGTGGATCTCAAGATGACAGTGGTGTTTCTGAAATCTAGAATCAGGCCCTGCAAAGCTGTACGTAGACCACACCACCATCCTCAGCATGTCCTTTTATCTGGCTTTGCACAAATACACATTAATCCTGCTAATTTCAATCAACTACCTGCTCAGTCTGATGATTGCTGTGGATCCTTTTCTGTATGGCTTTGCTCTCTGCATGACACGGACTGCATAGAAAGCCTAGGCACCTCCTCGGGGTCCTGAACTGCAGGAATTCAGGTGCTTAAATCCTTATTTGGATCTAGTCCTTTGGCCTTAATATCTGTGCCTTGTTTCTCAACATATATAAATAAAGGTAATACCAATAAATCACCTCCCAGGATATTCTTGAAGACCATCTCTAAAGGTTTAAATTCTAAACCTCAAGGCAGTTTGATTTGTATCTAATGCTGTCTTTGCTTAGTCTAATTGATAATTACAATGAGTGGGTGACAGAATTGTGAAACACCATCGTGTGAGTAGCAGTACGAGAAAATCCCGTAACATTCAGAGTTAGCACTTAGTGAGATTTTATGGTTCCTTCTAGAGGTACAGTCACTGATATTTTACTCTAGAAGATGAAAGTCTGGTATTTTTTCATACTTTGGTAAGTTGGGCTACTTTAGAGGTGACAACCACCGGCAGAAGAACCCAACAGTAGAATAATCAGGCTCACACCAAAGAATTATGCTTCATCATACATGCAACATCATATATGCAACATCAAACAGACTGAACTCCTTAGGCATGGCAGACTGATTTTTTTTCCAAAATTGCAAGCTTGTTTATTCTGTTAAATTTCAAGGTTGTTCTACTGAAGAAAATAATACCTTAACATGTCTGAAGTCTTAATTTCCTAAATGGAGTCATAAATGATCTATATGGGGTGATTTTGCTTCTTCCAGCTGAAAGTAAAATGCCTAGAAATTAATTCTGCTGATAGACTGGCATTTTGGTTAAAGGACGTGTAATTAGGGTCTATGCTTTCATAGGACAAGAAGTTAAAATTGCACCCTCTGTAGCCTTGAATGTGAAAGAGCAATATTCATATTCCTGGAGCACAATACAGAATGATAAGAAGTGTCTATGAATCAAGAGAAGCACAGACTCGGTGGCAGTGTCCTAGATCTAATCATTGAGGCATACTCATTTCTTGAATTGGAAAATTTGGATTTCATTCAGCCATACACATTTCAATACCATATTAACATATGATATTAATTATACTAGGAAATTAAGCAAGCCCTAAGCCTTAGTACAGGAGACGCTGTACATTCCGAGTGATTGAAAACTAAAACAGTATCTATACATTTGATAACATATACTTGAGAAAGAGAGAAAACTGTATTAAAAGAGCCCATGGAAAATACCAAATGATCAAAAGTAGAAAGGAAGTGTGTGAACATGTGTGTGTGTGGTGTGGTGTGGGATGATGACAGATTAAGAATGTGAAAAAGCACCAAATGGAAGAAAAAAAATAAAATTCAAAATTTAGTGTAACAAAAAAAGGAAAAAGAGGAGGCATGTTAAAAACATGCAGAATGTAAAACACAGCATGGAAAAGACAGGCAGTCTTATTTACTCATTGGTAAGTAATAAAGGAGAAAAAACCCAAACATTCGAAAGAATCGAGAGGCAACCACTTTAAAACTTGTAGACACATACCTTTACGTCTTTATAAAGCCCAATGAATTGAAGGATCTCAGTGCTTACTTTTATCACTGGAGCAAAGGACTGAGTCAGTTTCAAGACAGGAATAGCCATCTATGTAGAACAGCTGTGTATATAAACAAATACACACAGGGGACCCACAAACCCTAGACTGAAAGAATATTATTAAGGTTGCAAAGTCAACCACTTAAACCTATCAAGGAATGCTAGATTAAAACTGCTTGTCTGAGTTCAACTATGAGATTAGGTACTACTTTTTCACTAGGCTTCTGCTGCATTTGGTGCAAAGAATGTGCATTATTTCTTTATGAGCTTGGTATTTTATTTGCCATTTCATTCAAGGCGTGTCTTCAGTTCTTATTTACAACATGATAGCCAAAAGCAGAATTGTTCATTTCTGCAGATTTTGTAATCATTTAACATGGAGGTTCTTCAGAAGTATGAGTGAATTTGTAGTCTGTAAGGGGAGATGATTTTTATACATGGAATCAGAAGCCTCATGTTCATTCCTTGATATGAAGATTATTTTTATTTCCTTCACATTATTTTTACTGCAACTCATCTCTTCAGGATGTTCACTGAGTCTTCACCCTTGTCTCACAAGCTCATACTCTGCCTTTAAGCCCAGCTATTTTAATTTCACCAGATTTTCCCCTATTCTCCACCATTTCCCAGTTCACTGTTTATTTTACAGACTGCCAATCTACATCTTCCACTCTTGTCTTATTAGACAAACACCCCTAAGCTGCTCTGAATCCTGACCTCTCTCTGCAGTCGCCTTTGTGAAGCAGCAGGTCTGGATCCACTCTCCAACCCGTCCTGCTATTCCAGCCACACCAGAGCACCCGTTCCTGCATACCTGGCTCTGCTATGCTGTCAGCAAAGGACACAGCCTGTCCGGGTTAAAGCCTGCCAAAAGAAAGAGAATCTTAGCAGAAGGTATTGAGCATCCACTGCTTTTACGACAAAGAGATCTTCAGAAGCTTCAGGATAAAACATACTTTTTAAGAACAACGAATAAATACTTCACTATGGGCTACAGCTTCATAAGAAAGTCTCTCTGGGAACGTTATTCCACTGTTGCTTTCTAGGGGACTTCTTGCAAATTCATCAAAACGGTGCTGCTGCTGACACCAGGTTACCGGGGTCAGACTGTGGAGGACGCGAGGTGGGCAGCTGCCTGCTTTTGTGAGAATGTGGGGGTCAAAACAAGCTGCCAAGCACGAAATGCATACAAACACCTGACCATCACTGTGGTTGGGGCTGGCGACAGTAACGATGACGATTTTCTCAGCAATCCGCTTTGGACCGGTAGCACAAAGGGGAAGTAAATTTTCTTCTAACCTATGCTAGGTTAAAACTAATGCTAAGTACCGCTAATAAATTACAAGCGTGGGTGCATTTCGCATGGTGCCAAGCAACCCCTCACCACACCGTGAGGAAGCAGCTCGGCACCCGCGCCCTGGAGGGCTCCTGTAGCCATTTACTGTGCGCCGAGGCCCGAGTGAGGTGGAAGGGGTTACGGGGACACAGCCTTGGGTCTTCTCGTGTGGATGCCTCCTATGAGGCCAGGCCTGCCGGGGCAGCAGCGGCCTCACAGCCGAGGTGGCAGAGTCCCCCACTCTTCAGGTCGCGGCAGAGGCGGAGTCACAGCAGCGCCCGCCCGTCCCGGAAGAACCCCCTC
>NW_010169502.1:0-3675 GCF_000695765.1 Mesitornis unicolor
GGTGTCATCAGCAAACTTGCTGATAGTAATGTTGTTCTTTAATAGATGTTCTTTAACTCAAACCTTTCCAGTGCCTCCAGGACCTCATATTCTTGGAAACCAACCATTCTTGGAGATGTGATAAATAGACAAATATGTCAAAACCTGAAACCTGCCTGCTGCCCTGTGCTGTATCTGCATTGATAGAACTATTGGCAGTACCACCAGCCCATACCATTTTACAAATGTTTACTGTCCACCATCAGAAACTAATTATGACACTGAACATAAAGCAAAGAACCACCAAGAAGGATATAAGAACCATTTATCAATTAGTGGGATAAAAATATGAGTGACTTTTCTGTGTCTTCTGCTGCAACTACATTTTCAGGATTATGCTCTTTGGGTGCAAGCAGCAGACAATAAAAGCAAGCATTGTAAGTGGAGAGCCTGTTGTCTTCTGACTGAAATGAGCAATGTCCCTTAACATGAAGGGCACAATATGGGCAGACGGACAGACTCCTTTCTGGTCTACTTTGGAATGCAGAGGGAAAGCGATTTTGAAGGAGAAAGGCAAAGGGAAGGGCAAAAATTAAACATATTCTCCCCTCCCTGATGTAGAATCTGGTTCCACTTAATGTTCTATTTTCTTCACAATTCTTTCAACTACAGTGTTCACATAATGTTGAACACATTTCATGCATCACTAATAGCAATTTAAACACCAACTTACCCAAAATAAGAAGTTGAAGATGAACATGGAGTACTTCATGCAGCTACTTACACCTGCCATTTTCAACAAGCAGAGACAAAATCAAGCACTGCAGAAGAAGCTTTCCTTGGAGTTTGAGCTCGATATAAAAATTGTTCCTGTGTCTTCAGAAAGTTTCTCAAACCACGGCAAATACACTGTACTCTGCTACTGAAAGCAAAAATTGTGACCATGGCATCGACAATTATTTAAATAGTTTCCATACCACAGGTAAATATTAACCAGAGCATTGGGGAAGCACTAGCAGGTGTTATCACTGAGTCTCCAGACTCTTATTGCGTATTTGTGATTTGTATTTTCTATGGTGCTGTTAATCTTGTCCTACGCCTCAAAAGTAAATAGATACTGCAGCAAAAGTCATAGTTCAAGAAAAGGGGAAGTGAGCATAAAAAACGTTTTGCAGACCTCCTTTATAGGTGGAAATTATTCCCTTTTCTTTTAAATTACAGTGTTTACTCTTTCATTGCCCACTGATCATTGCCAACATTCATTCAGTCATGTTCACCTTCTCACTCCGGACATTCAACCAGCATAATGGGATGGGTCTGTGTTATCCCGGCAGGGGAGGGGTAAGGAATCAGTCATCATTTTCTCCCTCTTGGTGTCTACTTCAAACCCTTTTCCTCTTCATCACCAAATCAGGACACTGGGAACTTGAGCACTGTGGTGAACAAAATGTCCTGCTCTGCAGGTTTCCAAAAGTGTTGTGAAGCCCAGCACAGCAATCATGACTATGGCATCAGTTGCAGGATACCGCTCAGCAACGGGAGCTAGATTCATCCCAGAAGACAAGGCAATAAACCTGTTTCATTAGTTTTGGTTTATGTCTCGTTTGTTTTCTTTTGTGCTCCTCACACTAAGAATCCTGAGGGGAAAATAAAGGTATCACTGCTCTGTTTTTTCACTCAGCCCATTTTCTGGAGAAGACCTGTATAGCAGTCCTTGGAGGGACGAAGGTCAGACACAAGTTCCCCTGAGCTTGTCATAAAAAAGAAGCTTTATTTTGCAGGTGAGCACAAAGAATTTAAAAATGAGAGATTAAGGACATGTTGGACTGAACTGATTTATGCGGCCCCCTTGGCTCAAGCCCATTTTTCAGTCTTTAGTGTCAGTTCACATCTTCAATTCTGCTGTCTGTGTCTGAAAAAAATGGAAAGTGTTAGTATATAGCACACCTGTAGATGGTGACAAAAAGGTGTAACTTAGAGCCTGGCTTCTGTAAGAACCACAAAAAAAGAATCTACTCTACATTGAAAACAACTTCCTCTAGCTTCTCTCTAAACCTGCTTTTAATGAAAGTGTGATGTTGTCGTCTCTACATTCACTTTCATTACATTTAAACAGACACAAGCATTCCCATCCTTATGAGTGGCTCTATACCTGACTTTGACTTTTTGGGCTCCTTTCCGGAGTAATACTGCTTTTTCTAACTCTAGGAGATTGGCTGGATGATTAGCTTATTTCGCAATATCCACCCTGAATCTGAGAATGTTCCTAAAAATAATTGCGCTCATGAAACACAGATTTTGTAAGGATTGGGAGAAACAACTGTGTGGTATGGTTTAGATCTAAAGCACTCAACAAATAAGTAAGTTGAGAAATGTGGGTGTCTTTATGGAGGGACGCCATAGCCACAGATGAATAATGAGAAAAGTTTAAAGGGACATATAAAATTGTATTAAAAGGGCCATGAAGAGTAATAAGACAATCACAGATGACACAGGATTTGAAGAGATAAGTCTGCAATCAGACCATGCTATTGCAGTAAACTAAGTTTATTATAAGTGGAGTTTGGAAATTACATTTTGTACCAGAAACGACCCAGCTATAAAACTTCACACGCAGTAAATACTCTTTGGAGAAGGCTTCAGCTGTAGCACTTTTGCCTGTGAGATGCTTAGCCCAGGCATTCAGAGAGAAGTGTCTGAGGAAAAGTAATACTGAGGGCAGTAATACTATAGGAATTGAGCGTGAGTATTCACACACTGGCCCTTCGAAAAAGGCTGATGTGCAAGGATCTTTCACATGCAAGAGGCCCACTCCCTCTTCACCTCCCTGCTTTCCTTCACAGCACTTTTGGATTTTGAGCAGGTCAGGGTCTGTGCCAGCGATGCCCCAGTGACTCCCAGGGTGGTGCACAGTCCCAGGCTGTCGGAGGATCCCAGGGCACAGAGCTCCACAGCATCCCCGGACCCTTCCTAACTACCATCCTCAGGGAGTGTAAGAGCAGCACAGCTGAGTTTCTCATTCAGTCTGTGAAATTCAAACAGCTGAAGATAGACATGATTTAGATCTGAAACCTGTTTTCATTACAATTTTATACTTATGACTGTGGATGTTGAAGACATTTGCCAGAACTTCTGGGATTTTTTTTTACTTTTTTTTTTTTTTTAAATATACCTATTGAACATTAACCACAAGCAAGATCTGGTAAGATCCCATTTTTTCCTAAACTTTGAAAACTTTACCTGCATTTTATGTTTAGTGATCTCTTTGGAAAGAGCAAAAACTGACTGTCCTAGGGCCTGATAGATGTTCCTTCTCTAAAACAGCAAATAAAAAATAATGTCAAAGTTAAATACATTTTCTGGTGGTTTTATAACATGTTAAATAAACATGATATCTCAGTATCTGAATTGACTACAATTTCTACATGTTTCATATCTATATTTAATGGTATCTAAAGTAAAAATATGTCACATAAGATTAAAAGCAACCAAGTAGTTTCCATTAAGTGACAGATTTTCACGTTAAATCTTCTGTATGAGTTGATGATTTCTTATTTCCTCGCTACATAGTGCTTTTTGATATGTCTTGGAGAAGGAGAAAGCCACAGTTATGGCACAGATTATGTTTGCAGTTGTACCTTCAAGTATGAAGGTCATGCAGATAACTGCAGAGGCTTATGAGTGACAGGAATGGCA
>NW_010169502.1:3706-6299 GCF_000695765.1 Mesitornis unicolor
GCTGCTATTTGGCTGCATGTGAAATTTCTCTCTCCCATTACCCCTTCGCTGTTTAGATGATCAGCTATGCCCTACCAATAACAAAACCTGTGCCACAAACTGCTCAAAAGTTTTTTTTCCCAGTAAAGAAGTTGTAAAAGCCCATTCACTCGCTGCTCCTCCATACAGTTTAGAAGAGGACACCAACAGTGCACAGCCTGGGTGCAGCACAAGGTGGGAGTCTCTGATGCAACACCCACAGCTCCACACCACGGCAGGGGAGCTGTGATGACATCCTGTCTTTGCCCGCTGTGTCACATGAGAAACCAGAGAGGGAAAGGCATGTTTTGGCAGAAAACAAACTGCTGGCACACCTGTAATGAACCTGGAGTAAAACATCTCCGCTTTTGACACTTCCCAAGCAGTTACAGTTGGTTTTATAATGCTTTTATCTTTCTTCTCCTCTGAGCCTTTCCTCACTTTGAGTCTTTTTCTTCTTCTTTTATAACCTTGATTTCCCCCTGTGAGGTGCCTCTCCATGGTCAGGCGGTAACCAAAGCCCCATATCAGATGATTCACTCTATAACCAGTCATATATTCACGTCTGGACTTGAAAAACTAGTTTGTCCAGGATAGCAGCGAGCTCTTTGAACAGTGGGATGTGGACAGTGGATAATAAAAGTTCGTTTGCTATTGGACTTTCTGC
This sequence comes from Mesitornis unicolor, assembly GCF_000695765.1. Lineage (NCBI taxonomy): Eukaryota > Metazoa > Chordata > Aves > Mesitornithiformes > Mesitornithidae > Mesitornis > Mesitornis unicolor. The sequence goes on from NW_010169502.1 coordinate 4,392, forward strand.
TGAGTGCAGTGATAAGCATACAACAGCGAAGACTGGTAAGAAGAACTATATTCAGTGTGGAGCTTGCAGCCTCAAAGAGATCAGTAGAGCTCTGGATCTGCTGAATCTGTAGGGACAGCCTATACAAGCCATGCAGAGAGATCTCAGGCTGTCACAGCATTCAGCCTTCAGCCAAATGGGTACTTCACCTTTTTGCAACCTCGCCTGTTGCTCTGAGGTCTCTACTCATTTCCTGATTAAACTCCTGTCTAAACAGTGGTGGAAAGTCTAAGAGATTTTTTATGCTTTCACCATAAGTTGTTCACCCATGATGCCGAGTGAAACAAATGCTGTGTGCTGCCAGCCTTGACAGCATTTTGGCAGTCATCTAAATGGAGAATTCTGCCTAAAGAAGACAAGTTTGCAGTCCAAACAGTAGGACAAACACGTTAAAAAAACTAGGAGCATCTGGTTTTGTCCTTCAAGGTATTTGCAATGCTGTGTTTGTCTGAGATTGCAGTCAGTCTACTATACCTCATGTCTTGGGTTCAACCTTAGCAAACAGATCTTACTGCAATACCAAAATAGCTAGTAATACTTCAATTGTAAAACTGACGTGTACTTCCCCATCTGACTCTTAGCAAAATACTACAGTGTCCTAACAGATCGTATTTATGGAGAATTACTTTGCATTGGAATATATGTGGCACTGGCATGGCTACTGAGGTTATACTCAGCTCCAAGGGTAAAAGATTTCTTGCCTTCATTTTAAAATATCCTTTAATCTAAGCCTTGAGATGAAGCATAAGTGGGAAGCATGAGAAAAATATACCTGAAAACTCCAAAGGTTGAATAAAAAGTAGAAGGCATCAGTATTGCATTTAATCACGAGTCTTACATAATTTTCATTATTTTGGGTAGCTGACTTGTGATTGACAACACTATAAGTGGTTAAACTTTTTTGCAAACTTCGATGCCTCCCACAGCTTAAATAGCTATGATTGAGTCCAAGGCTGATCCTGCAACTGACTACAGGTAAAGGAATTAAAATATTTTCAACCAGTGTTAGGCATGTATACAGCTGGCTGAGTCAGCTGTCAAGGGTGATTTCACAGCTTCTGCAGAGGAATGGGGACTGCTAGGGCATGATTTAGCCTATCCTAAAATAGTCGTGAAAACAGGCCAGGTGCGCTGTGCCCTGAGATTGCCTGTTTCTTTCCACTGACTAAAAAGTGAGCCCAGGAAACTGAAGTCATATGAGATGGAATCCTGAGCCTCAAGAGCCTCCCCAGAGGGACAGCATCTCTGTTTCACAACAGACCCTTCCTGCTCTTATAGTGCTCTAAAGGAAGAACATGTTTCTTCACCTTCTAGGATCTGGCCTTAGTATTTAACACTATGGGCACATCTGCACTGTTTTTGCCATGAGATAGCTTTGGCCTGACCCAGTCTGAAGCTGGGTAGCTGCCTTAGTACAGCTTGGAGCCCAAAGCAGCAAGCCCAGTCTCTCAGAGGCGCTGATTTTTTTGCAGCTCAGCAGTGCACTGAGCCCAGCACCACCCCAGTTCCACCTCAGAGCTGGCCAGAATCCACCCAGAAACCAGTCCAGTGTGGACCTTCAGTGCCAAATACTGCTACTGATTTCTCTCCTTTCTTTTCCTTCATCCTACTACACCCTGAACTCTTACAAGGATGTAACAAGTTGTGTCTCAGAGTAGGGTCTGGAGCCTCTCAGTTTCCTATGGTCTATATGAGTGAACCAGGCTCCCATTACTGTCATACTGGGAACTGATTTCTTGCCTGTTAGGGCTTTTATTTTCACTTTTAAATAGATGTTTGTAGCCATTAACAATGTAAACCCTTCTTTCATGATGTCTGTGTTCCTCTGCACTGCGGTCAATGAAAATCACAGAATCACAGAACGTTAGG
>NW_010169503.1:0-1887 GCF_000695765.1 Mesitornis unicolor
GATAAACCTTTCCCATCCATCACTGTCCATCCATGTTCATGGATGGCTTTAAAATAAGCCATGTGTATGGCATGCTAGAAATATCTATGTTATCAACTCAGCAAGCTTAGCTGTCCAGTTTTATGGGCTTCCCCCTAAACTGTTGAAATAATCAGTAGATTTAAAGGAAATTTGGGGTTTATAAAATGTATAGCAAAAGATGTTTTCAGTGATAAGGGATTTAAGAGGGGGTTGTTGTGAGATTATAAAAATTTTAAATCCCATGAGGAAAGTTTGGAAAGGAGAAAATGGAAGTCTATAAAATCTTTCTTTAGTGAGATTTATACCACTAAAGCTTTGATTAAAGGAAAATATTTTCTTGTATAGGCCATTGTATAACCAGGCATATAAACGCCAGTGTTTAAGTTCCATCCACTTGCTTGCTTACATGCATGAACGCTATGCTGAACTGGGGCCTTTGATATGGTCTGCATTGGCTGTTTTTTGAGGAGCATGACACATGTTAACTAGCTGTCTGGGTGGACTGGAAGATTAGTAGATACCATTGAATTAAACTTTTCACTATATACAATATAACAGGTTTATTTTTTTAGATATGGTTGTACCAGTTCGTGCTTTTAGACCAAAGATTTTAATGTTTTTGACTTGCAGGTGGCTTAAAAGAGGGAAAAAAGGTTCATTTGGAAAATTTAAACTTACTGACTACCTGTTTGCTGTTACCTTTCTATACCCTTCAGAAATAGTCCCTATGCCGTGGGTTGACAAGTACTGCCATAAACTAAATGGCACTTAAATATGTGGACTTTCTTAATCTGATATATTTGTATAGTTGAATTTTGTATGGGGAGTTATTTCCAGTATAAGCAAAGTCAATCCATATTTTGTGCAGCAAATTGTTTATAAATTACCTCCTCTTCTCCTCCCCTCCTCCAGAGAGTGCTGAGTCATCAAGATGATACAGCTTTATTAAAAGCATATATAGTGGAGTGGCGCAAGTTCTTCACACAGTGTGATATTTTGCCGAAGCCATTTTGTCAATTAGAAATTACTTTAATGGGCAAGCAGGGCAGCAACAAGAAGTCCAATGTAGAAGACAGTATTGTTCGAAAGGTAAGTGATAGGTATTAGAGTTGTGTTGCACGCTGTTCTGCCTACAGGAATGGTACAGAAGGGATTCTGTAGCTGAAGGTGAAATTGCGCCAGTCGTAATATAACATACCACTTTGCTTCACTGTGAGGGTCAGAACAACTCTTTTCTTTTGTCTTCATAATAATTACACTGTTTCTCCAGTTTTGCTTTGTTCTGTTCAAGTGATTAAAGCACTTCTTTGGGCTTTAGGTTTGTTCGGGTTTTTTTGGTTTGGTTTGGTTTTTGCTTTGGTTTGTTTTTTTTATTTTAATTATGACTTGAATCCCAGGTGGAAGACAGTTGTAAATTCATCTACTGTTTCTGTACTTGTGAGTAGCAAGTGTACTTATATATACAGTGGTTTTTCTATTTCTAGTTAATTTGTCTGGGCCAGGATCTTATCTGGGGCACATTTATGTATGTTACAATTGACCAGTTAAATACTGTCATCTCAAGTTAAATATGGCTAGTGATCTCCTAATTCCACCTTTTTCCCCCAAGCTGTTAGGGATATCAATGAAACAAACTGGACATGTAGAATCTTGTGAATATGTTCTTTTTTGTATTTCATATCAAACGTGTAAAGAAAGTCTAGGGTTTTGAGTATGGCATGTTCAATGTTCTGAGTCACGTGAATAATGGTCCTTGAAATTGCTTTAGTCTTTTGTTATAAGAAAAACGGAGCATATCAGTTGTAAAGTGTTAAGTCCTTCGGTTTAACATTGTTCATTATCCCTTTTCATTGCGGGAAGTATCTG
>NW_010169503.1:1918-22455 GCF_000695765.1 Mesitornis unicolor
AAATTTCTTTAGCAGTCTTTCATTTGGTGCTGAAGATCATTTTAACTGTCCCCTGTCTCCAGGATGAGAAGAACAAAATAGTTTGAATGCATTACTTTGGGAAAGGTTTTTTCTTTGCTCTCCTATTTTGGCATCTGATCCTCTGTACCTCTGGAAGAAAAGGAAGTGAGAACAGCAGAAAAGAGAGGAATCACCACCTCAAGTTACCTTCTTTGTTTTCATTGTTTGTCAGAGAAGGCGTGTGATTTTATTGGGCTTTGCTAGATCTGGCAAACTCGAACTCTTAACTCTGCTGTATGCAGAAAGCAGGAGAACTGAGAAATGAAAGAAACAAAGGTGGAGTAGAGATAGTACTGAGGAGAATCTGGGAGAAAGATCTGATGTCTCTAGTTTAGATTTTGTCCAGGACTGAAGCTGATGGAGATGTGTCATCTCTCATGTGCAGTCCAGTTAGGACCTTCTCATGATTGGGACATAAATGCTCAGAGTCTTCAGTCTATCTTATGTCATGTTCAGTGCTGAAGGTCTCTTCCTGTTTCTGGCATAATTCTCTGTAGTTCTATAAAAAGCACCTTGTGAAAACTTTTCATATGCTTGAGAAGTTCTTTATATAGTCATCCAAAATTATGTGTGTTTTCCTTCAAATATCTCCATAAAACTTCCATATCCGTGTTGTCTAAAAGCAGTTTGACCATGGCAAAGCTGTTAATGTGCCTGCCAGGTTGCTTGGCATTATTCCACTGTTTTCTTTTCCACTTTTTACTTGTTTAAGCTCTTGTAAATCAACTCTATGAACAAAAAAACCCCCACCCAAATTCTATGTACAATAAAACCATAATGTCCACATCAGTAATGTTAAAATAATGAAAAAAGTAATTGAAGAAGCGTAATCAAATAAAGCTTTGCTTTTAAGAATGCTCCAGTGCTTTGAACAATGGTTCCCTGTGAACACGTATGACTTCAGTGTCAGAAATGGAAATTTAGCTGAGAGACAGTTCATGGAGAAGTTAAGAATAAAGGATGTTCATTGAGAGACAGTTATGGGGAAGTTAAGAATGAAGGGTGGTAAACTTCACTCTCTCAAAAGGGTAACTGACTTATTAGTTGCTTGCTGTATTAAAATCTAAAACTTACAAAGTGAGAATGGGCTAAGACCACCTAATCTTTACTATTAACTTTGCCATACAACTGTGTAAAGTTGTCCTATGCTTGATTTTAGTAAGCTTATTCACAGTCATTAGGTAGAGTTTGAATTCGTAAATATTATTCCAACCTGCTTTCCACTGCCCGTGTAGACTGACAGTTAGCATGCTTAAATTACAGTCATAGCAGTTACTGTCAGGTTTGAAGATACTGTGAGTTTGAGCTGTCTTCTAAAGCAGTGAAATGGCATGATTTGGATAGGAAAAATAAAAATTACCTTTTAAGCTTTGGCATAATTTCATTAGGTATTCAGTGCCATATAAAAAGAGCCAGATCCAGTCTGAGGGAGGGGAGAAGACCATAGTAAACTGAATTCTAAAGTAAATGAAGATTTTTATCAAACATGGAGCATTCTTTGAGTGTTTACTACTGAACAGCTGGTGGAGCTCAGGTGGGCATAAGTGTGGCCTGGCCTGCCAGGGAGCTTTTCGTGCTGCTCAGCTGCAGCACGTTGTCTCTAGCAGTCAGGTGTACTACAGTGCATTGGTAGCAATCACCAAAAAACAGTGAGGGGGAAATACCCTTTGGTGATGAGGATTTTCTCAGGAGCCTCCATAAGTAATTTTAAAATTTTGCAATGCTTAGATGAGGTTTGGAGTTATTTATAAATTATATATTTATAAATTATATATGCATTGCTTGCATATTGAATGTGTTGGATAAATCCAAAATGATCAGGTTTTTTCCTTTACATAAGTGTGGTGTTAATTGAGATTTTGGTTTTGTTTAAGACTGAGCCTGCCAAATAGTGAACTGTATTTGGATATTTGGCTCAAAGGTGTCCCCTGAAATTGCAACTCCTGACACACTGTGTTGTTGGAAAAGTTATGTGACAGATTACAGAGAACTGTAGAAATAATACCGAATTATGGAATTAATAGATGAGTCAAATACAGCTTCCCCTAGCTGGCCAGGTCAGCAAAGTAAGCTTGGAGTGTAAGCTGAATGCTACTTACATAACAAGTTCAGAGGAAGATCAAGTCCTGAGGTGGCTGAACTGCTGTTATGACCTGAAAATTGCATTATCAATAATTTGACTTCTGTTTCTGATCTCTTGTATTTCTTCTGCACAAACTTAGGCCTGCACGTACCTTTCTGACAGGATTTTTTTTCTTTTCCCGATACACAGCTCATGCTAGATACATGGAATGAATCCATATTTTCAAATATAAAAAACAGACTTCAGGACAGTGCAATGAAGCTAGTTCATGCTGAAAGACTAGGAGAAGCTTTTGACTCTCAGCTTGTCATTGGAGTTCGAGAATCATATGGTATGTCTTGCACAGCCCGAGCTCGGTTGCCTCCTCACTTTAGTAAATGAATTTTAATCATAGAAAGTTTACAATTGTGGTGGTAGAGTTGAAATTAGTATCTTAGAGTTTTGTATTGTATTGTTTTTTTCTTGTTATGTGATACCAATTAAACTGTTTAAAATCTTGAACTTCTAAGTGACTTAGCTACATATCAGTTACTGCAAAAATCAGTGCTTACAAAGAGCAAACTGCTTTTTGACCTTTTTAGATGTAACCTTATGTCTGTGCTTCTTTCCATACCGTTTCTGGTTCTTCAGACAGTTCGAAGAAGAAATGTTAAACAGGCTGTGTGTAAGGCTCCCAGTTTTATTCTTCTTTGCAAGGCAGACCTGTGTATCTGAAACTTATGTGACATTTCACCATTGCCTGCCTCTTCTTCAAAGCTCCGCAGCCTGTTGAATTAAACTTGTGATAACACTCTCTTGGATGGCTTTATAGATGTCCAATCCTAATCTTTTAAAAAAGCATATTCCATTTAAGGTTTTTATTTATTTCTCTGTAACAGTTGAGAGAGAGGAAAGTGGAAACTTTTTTGCAATAGTGCAAAGCACTGCTGGGTAGCAGTAAGCTGACTGTCTCCATTCTTGTAAAACTAAAAACCCAATACAAAAAAAAAGTCTAAAATAAAGCCATTGGGATTCTAGGAACAGCGTGTAAGAAAAGCTGTTTGCTCAGGTGGAGAAGTTTTCGCTTCATTAGATACTATGCTGAGCTTTTTGTTTGGCTTTTTTTTCCTTGTTTTTGTTTTTGGTTGGTTTTGTTTCTTTCCAGTTTTGCAATTGTGTGTGTATTTCTAGTTACCATGTTTGAATGTCTGAAATGCTGGATAGAGATAGGCAGTTCTTTCCAGTTCCCTATAGTTAATCTGAATGTTTTTGGAGTAAAGACTTGATAGGTTTGATTACTTTTAGGGATCAGAGTATATTTCTAGGACACTTTAAATTGTTCAATGCAACCTTTTAATACAAGACTAACTGTAATAAGAGAAACTTGCTTATTATTAGCCACATAAGTTTCCAAGACTTGAGACTCAGTTTGGCCTTTGTCTTTGCAGTTAACCTCTGTTCTAATCCTGAAGATAAACTTCAGATATATCGGGATAACTTTGAAAAGGCATATTTGGATTCAACAGAGAGATTTTATAGAACACAGGCACCTTCTTATTTACAACAAAATGGTGTACAGAATTATATGAAATATGTAAGTAAAAATTCTGTTGTAACTTTGTTCTGAAAGTGTTAGTATTTAAAATGATTGCTGTTCTGCTTTTGCACAGGCAGATGCTAAACTAAAAGAAGAGGAGAAAAGAGCACTACGGTATTTAGAAACAAGGCGTGAATGTAACTCTGTAGAAGCAGTAAGTATAACATGTAGAAAAATTGATGTATATTTATACTATTACATTGCAGGTTTGATTTTTTTTGTATGTATTACAGTGTTATGTGGTAGCAGTAGATTGATATGTAACTGTTGATTTTATATTTAATCAGCCATTCTATTTTTTTCTTACAAAAATCTCTTACTACTTTCCAATCTGGCAATTTACAGTTTCTACAGATGTTTTAATAGTAAATGTAGATCAGAAATTCAGATTGAAGGGTAAGGTTTTATTCAAATTGATTTTTATTCTTTCACTTTGAGTCAGGTACGATTTTTTTTCCCTATGTTTAACAATGGGTGAGAATGATGTTTGAAAAAAAGCTGACCGGTCGAGTCAATAAAGGGTTTCTTAGTGCTCATTTAGAATACCTGAAAGAGTTATTGTTCATTGCAATCAAAAGGAGCGATAAAAATTTCATTAAAACTGTTGTAGATTTTCTCTTAGGCTGAAATGTGGCTATTTAATATAAAGGATGTTTTTTCTTTTTTTCCTTCCCCTTCCCCTTCCCCCCCTTGAGCAGTGTTTTACACAGTTCAAATTCTAGAGAAAGATTGAACTGCAATGAATAGTTCATAATTGTCTGTATTGAAATTAGTTCAGGAAATGGGTTATTTTAAATAAGTAGCCCTTAAATCTGGAATTAATGGATCAAAATACACTTTATTTCTTTTGTTAAGTTGTAAATCATTCATTTTGCACAGCTATAAATTGGGACTCATACAAAGAGGCTGACAAAAGAGAGATGAGCTTGATAGGTACAAGCAGTTTCTGTTCTAGATCCAGCCATAGCGTCTGGTTGAAGCCAACCAGCCTGGTCCAAATAGGGTATGTGGGAATGAGAACTATTCTTAGCTCTTGGATGTGCATTTGGAAACTAAGTAGGGTAGTCAGTGTTCCAAAAGTGGTGGCTCCCTTGAGAGAAGAAAGGCGACAGAAATATTAAACTCGTTACTGCTTTGGAAGAGAGTTTACCACATTTTCTAACCTACACATTTTGAAGAAATACAGTTTCCTGTACAGACTTTATCCAAACGATGCATACTTTTGTGAATCAGTGAATGAATGAATGCTTTTATAGAGCATAGCTGTTGAGAACAGCTGTGTCATGGCAAACTTGAGACAGATCAGACTGTGGTGTTCAGGTGGCTAAATGAGCTAACTCTGTGTTTAATATATTTCAGCTAATGGAGTGCTGCGTCAATGCCCTGGTGACATCTTTTAAAGAGACTATTTTAGCTGAATGCCAAGGCATGATCAAACGAAATGAAACAGAAAGTAAGTGAACCTTCAAGAACAGTGCAGGATGAACTCAGCATCAACTGCATAAAAATAGATTTGTTTGCAGATATATCGAATTACTGTTTTTAATAGGTGGTGGTAGTGTTTCGTAGATAAAATATTACTGCATGCAGGCAATTTTATCCCTCAAAAAATTACCATCATTGGTTAGTTGTTGTTTTTTTCTTTCTTGCATGGCTTCTGAAATCTGTATTTACAATAGCCTAATTTGAATGACTGGATAGCGCTCATCTTCAAAGAAAATACTATTTCATGCTCTGTTTTCTTTATTTTTCCTACAACTTACTTTCCTCACGCTGACCAACTCTGGTAAATGTTGCATGTGTCTTGTTTTCTATTAGAATACTTCAGATACAAACATTTCCCCTTCATTCCACGCTCGCTGCACCCTTTCCCCTGGAAAAAAAGTGAAGCATCTCTTTACAAAGCTGGTTTTCTGAAAAGCAGGGAGAAATTATTCTTATTTTGATCATTGGTACAAGACCAATAGGTCAATGACCAAAATCTCTGCAAGTTTTTCATCTGTTTCTGCAGCCAGTATGTCACTATGAGTCTTGAAAGTTAGCTCTTTTTAATGCTTTCAAAAGTTTTCTTTTAACTCTGCTGCTGTAAATTGAGAGATTAGTGTGGTTCAAAGTCTTGTGTTGGTCCTGTATGATAAAGCAGACCAGACAAGTCATTAAAATGTCTTAATTTAAGTAGGGAAATTGAAACAAATAAAAGCTGAAATCACAAGTTGGTTTTTTGAAGTCTTGGTATCCTGCAGCCAAGGAATGTTTATTAATGTCTGTATGAAGTTTTCATTTCTATACAAATGTGAAAACTGTTCTATGACTTAGAACAGCGTGGAGAATACTCATTTCTGAAGCCAGCATTTCAGAAGATACTTGACCTCAAAGCTATGTCATAGTCATACGTTCATCTAGCAGCATGGTTTCTGGCAGTAGTCCAGAGCTAAATCTAGAAAGCCACCAAACTTCTTATGAGTATATGTTACAGCCGTTGGGAGAGTACAGGAGCTTATTTAAATGGAGAGCTTCAGAAGGGTTCATCCACAGCATCCAAGGAATCTTGCTTTAGAAACTTACTGAAGAATTCACACAGTCCTGTCTCTCCTTGTGGCTACGTCTGCCCCACGATACTGCTTGGTTGCAAAACACTTTGTTTAGTGTATATATGTGTGTGTGTATATGTATATGTATATATATATATATACAAGAACTGAAGCATCTCTTTCAAATTTGTGTGGGTTGTTTTTTTGTTTCTTTGTTGTTTTTTTTTAGCCCCGACCTACCTGTGCTGTTTAAAATGTTTTAATGAAGGATGCAGGTGCAGATGAGCTGTGCATAGTAATAGATACATCTGATAGTATCCTCTGCTGTACTTCGCTTATGCATGTGTCTTTCTGATATTAGTTGCCCCAAAGAATTTCATTGTTTTCTTTATTAAACAGCATCTGACAAAATAGGGCTGGGTTTTTTGGCTATGCACTGGGCACTACTGTAAAATACTGTATTACATTTCAGTACTTAATACTTACATGCAGTGCAAAGGAAGGAAGCCATAATATTTTCCAAATGAAAACCATCAAAGATGTCATAACTTGTGAGCGCTCTTCAGAATTGGCTTAGTGCATTTTTGTTTGCTTATAGTATTGGGGATGGGAGGCCTACGTTTTATTCTTGAAGTACTTCATAACAGAAATAAAAAGTAAACTTTTGTCTTGTGAATACAGAGTGAAAACAGAACTTGTTTAAGTGCACCAACAACTACGATACAGATTTCCTTGCCTTTCAGTGTCAGTGTATTCTGAGAGAAATACCAGTGAAGTGTTCCTTTTGGTTTTGTTACTTTGTAATCTGTCTTTGAAGAATCTGGGATTTTTTGGGGGGTTGCTAGAGTTTTAGGGATGCATCTGAAGTCTCTCTTTGCTACCAGGAGAAACGACTAATTATTTTTTTCCTTGATTTATTCATACCATTACTAGTTTACAGAAACAGATGTAGAACCCTTAAATATATATTTTTGTTTCCATTTTTTCTGCTGTCTCTTCCTCCCTCTCACTGTTTTTTAAAGTACAGATGAAAAGATCCAGTAAAGGTTGAGTGAGCTTTTTGGAGCGCTGCTGTCACTTGCAGTACATCTCAATTGCACTGAGAATATCCCTGACTCCCTTTTATCTGGTTCCTGAGATCCCATTGTGAGTTGTCTCCAATAGCGTTGCAAGTTCTTGTTGCAGACTGTGGGTAGTTTCCATTCTTCAATTTGTATTGTTATGTACCACAAGAATTTTTTTTCCTGTCTGTGCATTGCTTTTCTGTTTGGTTCTGCAACAGTTGTTGGGATGCAGAAGTTGATAACGTTTATTTCATCCTCATTGGGACAGGATCTTGCAGATTTTGCTGCCAAAAGTACTGCAGAGGAGGAAACAGACAGGGCCTCTGGCTTTTGTCTCCTATTGCAGTAGAGCTGTGCTGTGTTTAATTCAAATATTGGTGGTCTCAAACAATCTGGTCACTGTAATCCAGGTGTTTGTTTGTGGACAGCTTTGTCAAGATGATTGTCAATGTTTCAGTGACTCTTTTTGAGCAGTGTTGAAATACCTTCACAGGAAAGGAGACAAATAAACCATACCAATTTTAGAAGTTTTCAAACTCGTAACTTTCAGAATAACAACATAAACTCTTTAGGAAAACAGAAATGAAAAATTGCTGTATCTCTCGGTCAGTTTTGGTTACTTTAGAATCTGGCATGTTTTTAATTAAAACAAAACATTGTAGGTAGTATTGGAAGATACACAAAGACAGCTCTGTTTGGCTTTAATTTAAAAAAGGTAGTATCTTGAATTTATACAATATCCTGCTGCATAAAGTTCTGTAGGCTTGCAACTGAGAGAGGCCCATTTTTGCCAGGGATTTTAAGGCAGTTATAGTGAGAACCTGGACTTAATCCAAATTGCTATTGACTGTAGGGGGTTTTATTCAAGCTTGTGATATTATATACATAACCAAGTATTATGTTGCAGTGAGTATCTGGTTTTGCCTTCAGAAGAGTTTCCCTGGGGGACCAGAATTAGGACAGTATTCAAAATATTTTTCCTTTTAAGGGATAAATTAGATTATCTGTTCTTTGCATATTCAGTGTTCCACTTGAGATGTCCCTAGCAGAAATGCAGTATTTGGTTTTAATACAGGTCTTTGACTGGTGACTTTATCAGTATTTGTATCTTTCAGAGTTGCATTTAATGTTTTCACTGATGGATAAAGTTCCGAATGGCATAGAGCCTATGCTGAAGGACTTGGAAGAACATATTGTTAGTGCTGGACTTGCAGATATGGTAGCAGCTGCTGAAACTATTACTACTGTAAGTGTGGGGTTTTTTTAATAAAATAACAATGAAAACACAACTTTGCTGAAGTTAAATACTCTTTAGTTGTGGAACGTACCTGTGAATGGAAATAATTTTAGAAGATTTTATGGTTAAACATCAAATTTTCATCCACTGACAGTTTTAAATGTCTTCAGAATAGTTTTTTTATTGCTTACATTTTCAGTAGTAGCTCTAAAATGTGGATCCAGTTTGCAGAAAATATTAAGTGTGTGGGATACTTACACAATAGGATTGTGTTGGCATCTTAATTAAAAAGACATAATAAGTTTTGTCAGATTTCTGTGAAATGGAGATCTGAAATTTGTTTTCAATCTAAGAGTTCTTATTCAGTGTGGAAATTAAAAGGATTTCCCCCCCCCCCCCCCACTGTTCTTTTCCAGCTTTTTATAATCTTTTTCTCTGGGTCTAGGAGGCCTGAGTATCTACAGCAATTAAGATGTGCCTTCTATTGGTCCTTGAAATTTTTGGTTTTTTAGAAGTTATTATACAATGTTTGAAAGTTAGATATTTTACTCTATATAGATGTTTGTATATTGAAAATTATATCGTGAAAGTCTGTGTTGAGGCTTACATGCTGTAGAGCTCTTCAGTACAGAGAATGAAGATAAAATGCTCATTCACAGTGTGCAGCCTTGAGGATACTACACTATTACAGATGAGGGAATTACATGTAAGCTCACATGGAGTTCTATAGAGCCTCATTTTTTTATTTTATTTTTTTGCCCCTTTAATTTTAGGATTCCGAGAAATACGTAGAGCAATTGCTCACACTATTTAATCGATTTAGTAAATTGGTCAAAGAAGCTTTTCAAGATGATCCAAGATTTCTTACTGCAAGAGATAAGGTAGGTGTTTCTACTGATCATTTGTTTTCAGTTGAAGAATTGCTGCTGTTCATATTACGACGTCTCTGAAATCCTTGTGCCCGTTCACTGTTAAATCTAGAAGCTGCTCTTACTGTAGTAAATACGCAGACTAAAATACTGATGAAACTTACTACCAACTGATTGGCTTTTAATTTGTGGTGTTGTGCATAAAGTTGCATTTGTGTTCAGCTTTGTAATGTTCCAGAGTACATCAGAAGATGATCTTTGTGTTGAGCACCTTAGTGTATAATTCAGCGATATGTTTATGTTCAGAATTTACTACATATTTGGGTGTAGTCTCATGACTTCAGATATGCAACCTGCTCCATGCAATCCCTTCCTAAGTTGTTGCTTAAAGGAAAGAAGTATGTTAATGGAAAAGAGGAAAATGCAAAGTATCAGTTAATGGGAAATTGAGTCGTGGGATTTGAACTCTAATTGAAAATCAAATCCGAAAACTTTGGGCTAATACTAAAACTCTGATTAATTTCATGTTACAGTAATCTAAAAAGAGAGAGATGTTAGAGACAAAATTGAGTGAAGCACTAACAATCTGTAATTATTTTTCAGGCATACAAAGCAGTTGTGAATGATGCTACAATATTTAAACTTGAATTGCCATTGAAGCAAAAGGGGTAAGCCATATACACTTTATGTGAGACAGGTTTTTAAATCGTTAAAGATTGAGATTCTCTTTTAAAATACCTCTTCAAAAAGTAGCACTGTGTTTAAAAGTGCTTTGTGTTCTTTGCATTATGGAATTTCAGATTGCTTATCAACTTCTGGTAAGACACTCTTTACATGGCAGTGGATCGGTGAATAGCAGACTGCTTAAACTCAGATTTATTTGTAGTGATTGGGGATCTGTTGTTTTATGGTACAGTAATGCGTCTGTTTGTTAGCTGAATATAGCGATACCTTCCTGGGTGAATAATTCCAAAAACCTGAGCTGTATAACTGCTGCAGCTTCAGTAAAAGTCCTGGGGAAAACTGAGGCAGTCATCTTTATGGGAATCACTGTGGCTGACCAAGGTGTAACCACCCATAAGCTGTTTGTGGTCTCCTCTTGTCCCAGCTGTGAGTGAGACCTGTCCGGGTGTTACGTTGTTGTTTCAGTGCAGAAATACCCAGGTTAGTTTAAACGAGTGCCAGTAGATTAAGCAGACGTGTGTGACTCGAGAAGAAAACCTGTGCTCACTGTAGCCGCACTGCTAACTCAGCCAAGAGAAGGTAGCAATTAGTTGGTTGTGAACATTTAATGTATGATGTGCCACTTAAGTAAGAATCTGTGTATATTTAGGTGGTTGGGATTGCTTATATATAGTTTGTAGTCTGATTTACTATGGAAACAGAGCTCACGTAGCTGGGCTGCCGGTCTCCCTTTCCAATTACTTCTCGTTAGGGGTGGATGGATATCAGTGTCTGCTCAGCATTCTGGTTCTTAATCTGTGCTTGTTTTTGGACCAATGCTAAGCCTAGACAGCGATTAGTCTCGTTGGTTTTATGTTATTGGAGGAGCACCTTCACAGAAGACTGATTCCCTGCTTTGTATACTTCGTACAGATGTAGGCAAGATAGAGAAGTTTTCTAGGTCTCTGCTACTGTTTTCATTTTCCCTAGGAGCATCCAAATCAATACTGTGGCGATTGAGAGACGGGACGCAGCTTGATGCAAGCAAAATGTCGGTTTATTGTGTGCAGTGACTTCCTTATATACGCTTACATGGGCTGCGTATTTTAAACTGATTGGTTCATTTGCGCGCGGCTGCGTTTGATTGGTCAGTGATGCACAGTTACACTAACAAACACCTCTTGCCTTTCAGGCAGAGCCCCTGATGGCTTTCTCAGCAGGGTGCCTGGAACTTGCTTTTCTCAGGGTTGAAATACCTGTTTTTCTGGTCCTTGTTTACCCCTTTTATGGTCATGACTTGAGCAGCACTCAGGGTCCTGCTCCCCAGGCCCTGTCCTACAAATACCTCATTCAACTGTGTTTCACTCCTAAAGCTAAACCTGCCTAGTGATTTCGTAGTAACCCACCATGCTGGTGATGGTCTTTCTGTTCAGCAGTGTTCTTCTCAAGCTCTTTCAAGTTGTCTACTTAAACAGCGTGGTTTAAGTAAAATGAAACTTCATCATGCTTAACTTGTGCCATTAAGTTCAGCCTAAGAAGATGGGATTTGGTAATTTGTCATTGCTGTCAGGATCTTGAAGGCTCCTATTCAGAAATACCTGGGAACACATTGATTAAATAAGGGTTCTGTCTTGTAATAACCAAAAGACTAGTGGTCTGCTTTTACTCTAAATGGTGTTTGGAAGGCAGAAACCTGCAAGCTGCTTCATGAATTAAAAAGGACAAGTTTTCTGGTGAGAGAATGAGCAAGAACAGTGGATTCCTGAGCATCCCCACAGCTTCTTACCTGCTGTCTTACTCACTGCCTTTGTTTTGAGCCCTTGAGAGTAGCAATCAAGTTGGTGCCATCTACTATAGAAGTAGAGTTTGGTCCTTGGCACTGTTTTGTTCACCAGTGTAGACACAAGTTCAGAACGTGACCTTGTGCTTGCATGCCTTGTGAAGACCCAGACTGTCTACTGTAGCATCTTCTTGTTCAACTTTAATGTGCTGTTGGTCTCCAAGCTGTTAGTCCACTGTTTATACCTGATATAAAAGAGTTTTATCCCCTTAGTATGCGATGGATGTGTCAGGTTTTGCAGTCTGTGAAATGCGGTGCAGGAGGCAGTTGTTGAGAATGCCATTAGACCATACTGACAGGATGAGTGAAATATTTCACTACAGCTTTTATTAATTCTTTACTGGAATACTTACTGCCATGCAATGTTTAGTTGTTTCAAGCTATAGTTTCAACTTTATTATTAGAGTTCTAAATTAAAAGCAGTTGGAGTGATCAAGCTGTAGAAACTGTCTGAAAATGTTTGCTAGTATTTATTCTTTCGAGAAGAAAAGGGAGTTATCCCTAATTTTTCATTAGTTTAACAAGAATATTAATTCACCACCAGGGTCCTTGCCAAGGGGACCAGGGAAGAGTGATCTGTCTTGTTGAGTGTGACTAGTCCAGAATAGCAGGCTTCTGTATGGTTTGAAGATACGTTGTTCTTCTTTTATTTAGTGTTGGATTGAAAACACAGCCTGAATCCAAATGCCCTGAGCTTCTTGCTAATTACTGTGACATGTTGCTAAGAAAAACACCACTAAGCAAAAAACTAACCTCTGAAGAAATTGAAGCAAAGCTTAAAGAAGTGGTATGTTTTTGCTTTCTACTTCTCAATTATCCTGAAGAATGAATTTGTTTGTTTTATTTTCTTCTGTGGCCTGGGGCCTTGATCTTCAAAAACAGTTATGTAGATGTAATAACAGGGAAAAGAGTTTATTATGCCATCAAGTGTGTGTGTGTTTAAATCTTTTAAACCATGCAGCGTTTTGTCTCTGTCAGTTTACAAAATCAGTGTGCTAAATTAATGCCTATATCAGACTGTAATATATTACAGTAAATAATGTTAGTCTAGAAAATAATACAGGAGACTTTTACATACTGGTGTCACTGCCTTTTCTTCTTGATGGTTGACAAGGAATTGGAGGTGTGATGCTATGAAAGAGTCATAGCTGATGCCTGTGGAGAATTAAAGAGTTGCTCTTAAGGCATGTCAAGTAGCCTTTTTTCTACTTCATAGTCTGCAGTGGCATTAGATCGGCATTCAGAGACTTGTCTGGTTGACAATGCAAATAAATACATTAAAAACTTTTTTTTTTACAGCTTTTGGTACTTAAATATGTACAGAATAAAGATGTCTTCATGAGATATCACAAAGCTCACTTAACAAGACGCCTGATATTAGATATATCAGCTGATAGTGAAATTGAGGAGAACATGGTGGAATGGCTCAGAGTGAGTAGCCTGACATCTTTCTTTCTTTGGTTATGCCTTTTGTGGTGTTAACTCCTACTCTGCAACTTAGATACTCTTCGTGCTTAGGTGAGGTCTATCCTAATTTGCAGGCCACATTTTATACTTCTGTTTTATCGCAATATTTTATGCAAGTAGAACAGTTTAGCTCTTTTCTAAGAGAGAAGTTCATCCTAATAGTGGTAGTGATAGATTTTAAAATAGTTCACATATGATGATCTGAAGGCTTCAAATACTCCATATGCAGATCAGCGAAATGCAAGTGTACTTTTTCTTTAGGTACGTAAATAAGTTGAGTTGGGTTCTAATTTTGAAATTTTTTGTAGATTTGAAGATTATTTGCATGGCTTAAATATTCCTTCAAATCTCAAAATTCATTGATTCCTTAATGCATGCATACGTTCTTCAGCACTTGAATTTCTTTAAAAGAATCATCACGTGCCTTTCAGGGCTAACTACTTATCATCCATGCAAAAAAACTTTCTATTGCATTGCAGATTAACTGCTGCTGTAACGTGATGATACTCGTGTATTTTAATGCTTGTCGTTTTTTTGAATTAATTATTTTAAAAATAAAGCTTTTTGTTCATAGTTGTCTATGTCATAGTTTAGCGTTCTGTTTGTTTATACAGGAAGTAGGAATGCCAGCAGACTATGTAAACAAGCTGGCCAGAATGTTCCAGGATATCAAAGTGTCTGAAGACTTGAACCAGGCCTTCAAAGAAATGCACAAAAATAATAAACTCGCTTTACCAGGTACTGTTTTCAAATTATTTGCTATTTTTCATTTCTTAGTGAAAAATAATTCTGTTGAATCTTGAATTAAGAATTGCATGAACTGCGGGTTGAACATAGTCTTCAGGACATTGTTACCCCTAGATTGGAAGTGTCTGTAGATTCTGCTTTCTCTTGCAGTTGACACTGGAGCTGTATCATTCTGTAAGTTACTGTGGGGTTTCATTATGAACAGTCTTGTAGATCCAGACTCTCATAGTTAAATTCCAAGCAGGGGCTTGAATCAGTATCAGCCAGGTGAAGCCTGAACTACCCTCTTCTTTTATCCCCTTATCATTCTTTGAGTGCTTCATGCTGTGCTCCTCCTTTACCTGCCAGCAGGAGAGCTGGATGCCCGCTATGAAGAGCTCAGATCACATTTGAGATTAAATTTCACTGATGAGAAGGGCTGAGGAACCTCAAGTTTTGGATCTGCTACTGCTGAAAACCCTGGAGTAGTGCTTACAAGCATCAGTTATAAAGCTGCAGCAGGGCTTAAGGAGCTCTGCAGAAGCAAGCTGAAAAACCAGAGATTTCAATCTGTTGCTGGCAGAAAGCCAATGAGGCACAAGTAGAGTACTGTCATGTTTAAATAGGTAGACACCCTGCTGCTTCCTCAAAGTTCAGTCCTCCATAATTGTATTTAGAGTAGAAAAACAAGCTTTTTGTTTATCCATCTGTTAGACCTGGAGATTCATATAATCCAATGTTGTCTTACAGCTGACTCTGTGAATATTAAAATTTTAAATGCTGGCGCTTGGTCTCGAAGTTCTGAAAAAGTGTTTGTCTCGCTGCCCACGGAATTAGAAGATCTCATCCCAGAAGTTGAAGAATTTTATAAAAAGAATCACAGTGGTAGAAAACTGCACTGGCACCACCTCATGTCCAATGGAATCGTAAGTGTATAGTTTTCGGCGTATCAGTGTCAATGACTGATAATATAACGGCATTTGTAATAGGAAGAAGGCTTGTGACGCAGAAAGGCTTATAAGCAAAATTGTCATTCTGTTCACAGATAACTTTTAAGAATGAGGTTGGCCAGTATGACTTGGAGGTAACAACATTTCAGCTCGCTGTGCTGTTTGCGTGGAACCAAAGACCCAGAGAGAAGATCAGCTTTGAGAATCTTAAACTGGCGACTGAACTCCCTGATGCAGAACTTAGGAGGACTTTATGGGTATTTCCCTTTCTCTTGAAACAGATTTCTTCTTGACTTTTGTACTCTGAAATACTGGATTAGTATTTTTAAAGCACCGTCAGATAACACTTTGAAACTGAAGTGTGAACACCTTTCTTACTAATTAATCAGTTGTAATGCTGTTGCACGAGCACACACAGCCTTTACATTAACGTGTTCTCTCTACCCAGTATTATCTCACTTCAGCTTTTGGAAACAGCAAGATCTTTTTGACCATGTACTTCCTAAAGCACACAGTTATGATTGTGGTTTGTGGAGTGGGACTGGTTTAATTGTAGGAAGTCAGTGGCACCTGATAAATACATGTTGCTTCAAAATAACTTCAGTGCTTGCTCTATCAGACTGTGAATTATTTAGCTCAAGAATAAAGGGCGAAATCACAAAAATCAGACTTAACACCACTTCTGTAGCTGTGAGTTCACACATTTTACTTCTCTGTATGATTTTACTTATGCTAACATATTTCAGAAGATTCGGTAAACTGGGTCCCCTCTCTGGTTTTACTAGTGTCCTCATGTTGCCCTCTAGTAACTCCAAATAAGGGTGTACATGGTTGTCTCACTACAGTCTATACAGCAGTGAGCTATGTTCTTAAAAAGAAATTGTTTCCATTTAGAAAGTCTGGTGTTTTATTTTCATTCTTTCCCCCCCTCCCTTTTCTCTGTAGTCTCTTGTAGCATTTCCAAAGCTGAAACGTCAGGTTTTATTGTATGAACCTCAAGTCAATTCACCCAAAGACTTTACAGAAGGAACCCTCTTCTCGGTGAACCAGGAGTTCAGTTTAATGTAAGATGATGTTTGAAAAGTAAAATAACAATGTACTATTTTATAATTAAAGGAATTCACTCTAAGTTAACCTTCGTCCTTGAAAGTTTTCAAGATTCAACTAGGCACGCGCTTTGCTGCCCTATCCTCATTTAGTTTTGGCAATGGTCTTGCTTCAAGTAGGTGGTTAAACCAGATGACCTCCAACAGCCCCTTCAGACAAATGTTCCTATGGTACAGGTTTCTGTGAAATTAATTTCATGAATCCCTAGGGATAAGGTGCAAAATTGAAAGCTTTGCTGTCTTCCTCTTACTAATGAGCCTATGAAATTTCATATCGGAAGGACAGCATGTAAGAGGGCACTAGTGCTGTATTGATTATTAAACATACACACGGAGTTTCAAAAGCAGAGTAATAAGTTATAAAAGGAAGCAAAATTGCTTAATAATGTGGCATGCTGTCAAAAGCTGGGGGTTTTGGCATGACTTTTGCTGGAGAGAATTGTCTTTATTTCAGCGAGAGTTGCAGTGCTCTTTTACTGGTGCTTTGAAATCTTGCAGAGCATGAAACAGTATAAAGCAAGAGTATCTAAATGGTATATACTACATTTAGCATGTTGTTCTTTGTTTTTTCCCCTATCTAATACTAATCAATGACTATGATTGAACTGGCTTCTTGCTGGTAACCTCAGATTCTGGGCCTCAGTAACAGCTGAACATCTGGATCTGTGCAGAGAGGGAGGTGACGAATCTGCGGCTCCTGGGGCTTAGCTTCTTGCCCAGGACCACGATGTTTGTTCCTGTCATAAGGACGATGAGCTCTGGGAAATGATGAGAGGGCACGACAGAGGAGACAAGCTGTGCAGAACGTTTGTGGGTGACCACTGAAGAATGCTGTCAGCTTTTTGCTGTGTTTGTGACAGTAGCTGTTATTCCTCCTTTTTTCCTGCTAGACAGACAGTTCCGATGAAAAATGATCTAGTCTCATTTCCTGAACTGTGTTGTAAAAACTTCGACTAAAGAACACTAGGTAAAATATAATTAAAATTAAATATATTTCTCTGTAATTTTATTCTTTAAAATAGTACTGGTAACTTTTCAACTTTGGACGCTCAGTTTCAGCTGATGGGTTTTTTGAAATGCTAGTCCATTCAGGTTTTATCATGCAGAGACATTGGCATTAAGTGTTGATTTGTCAGCCAGCTATCTCAGTGCTGCAGTGCTAATAGCCTAGAAGTATCTGATACGTGATGGTACTCCTTGCTGCTGTAGTTTGAGTTTAATAGGAATTCCTTAATTGAAAGTGCATTTTGTGCTTATTTTCATACAATACAACTTTTTCAGAAAAAACGCTAAAGTTCAGAAAAGGGGCAAGATAAATTTGATTGGTCGGTTGCAACTTACTACAGAGAGAATGCGGGAAGAAGAAAATGAAGGAATAGTCCAGCTAAGAATATTACGAACCCAGGCAAGTAGACTGCCAGAGGAATGTACAATTACTCGATTTCTTTTGTATTATCACTACTGCTTGCTGTCACGTGTGTGTTGATGTCCAAAATGAACACCTTTGAATCCCGTCAGAACTTGTGCTGTTTGGCTTAGGTCCTTTGTGAATGCTGGATTTTGTGTGTGTGTGTGTGTGTGTGTGTGTGTGTGTGTGTGCGCACTTGTAGTTATCAGCCTCCTGCTTTGATGTACCAAATCATCATTTTTAAAGAGGAAAAAGCAGAGATTAAGGTGAAGGCAAACTGTGTGTTCATCTTGAGCTCTCTCTGACAACTCTGCATGAAGAGTGTAATCTCAGATGGGATCACGCTTTAGTAATAGCAGGATGACTGTTCGAGAGGCCCTCTCTGTAGAGGGAAAGTTTCCAAGTACAGCTTAGATGTACAGACTGCAGATTCCTCCTTTGTGGCTGGTTGTCCTTCAGTCAGGTACTCGTGTCACATCTCTTGAGCTGACAAGTCTAAAAAAACAAAACAAAACTTTATTTTTTCAGGCATCAGAGATCGTTACCTGCAGTGGAGTCTCAAAAATCCCATCGTCCCTTCAAAGTGCAGGTCTCTTCTGTCAGTCAGGTTAGACTCCAGACCGTGCACTTTATGAATTGTACCCCCGACTTAATACCTTGGCTGTGTTTCCAGCTGAAGGATTAATGCCTGGTTGTATTTATGAAATGAGAACTCCTTGTGAGTTCAGATTTGACACAAAGTTTGCATTTCATGAGGTATTCACAAGGTGTATCACAAGTTACGCTGGAAATGGCGCCTTCTGCTTGGAGAGTGAATGAACGTTAGGTTTTAGTGAGTAATTCACACTCTCAGTGTAAGATTTAACAGCAGATTCTCCTTTGACTGGGCTTGTCTTAGCTCTTGCAGCTTGCCAGCGCTTTGTTCTTGTCCTTTATCAACTTGTTTGCAAAAGCAATTCAGTTCTACTTAGGCTAAGAAATCTGCTTTTTGAGGGAAAATACACGTTTCACACAGAATCACAGAGTCACAGAATGTTAGGGATTGGAAGGGACCTCAAAAGATCATCTAGTCCAATCCCCCTGCCGGAGCAGGAACACCTAGATGAGGTTACACAGGAAGGCGTCCAGGCGGGTTTTGAATGTCTGCAGAGAAGGAGACTCCACAACCTCTCTGGGCAGCCTGGTCCAGTGCTCTGTCACCCTCACTGAGAAGAAGTTTCTTCTCAAATTTCAGTGGAACCTCCTGTGTTCCAGTTTGTGTCTGTTACCCCTTGTCTTATCATTGTTTGTCACCGAGAAGAGCCTGGCTCCATCCTCGTGACACTCACCCTTTATATATTTATCAACATGAATGAGGTCTCCCCTCACAGTCTCCTCTTCTGCAAACTAAAGAGACCCAGCTCCCTCAGCCTTTCCGCATAAGGGAGATGCTCCACTCCCTTAATCATCTTTGTAGCCCTACGCTGGACTCTCTCCAGTAGTTCCCTGTACTTCCTGAACTGAGGGGCCCAGAACTGGACACAATATTCCAGATGCGGTCTCACCAGGGCAGAGTAGAGGGGGAGGAGAACCTCTCTTGACCTACTGACCACCCCCCTCCTGATACACCCCAGGATGCCATTGGCCTTCTTGGCCACAAGGGCAAGTTTCTTTGCTGTCTTGCCTCACCAGGAGCCCCCTGTTAATACTGTCTTCACTTTGTCACTTCACCCAGGCATTTAAAAAAAAATAATTATTTTTTTCTCTCTTTTTTCCCACCAGGAGGCTATCATCCAAATAATGAAAATGCGGAAGAAAATTACTAATGCCCAGCTTCAGACTGAACTGGTAGAAATATTGAAAAACATGTTCTTGCCACAAAAGAAAATGATAAAAGAGCAAATTGAATGGCTTATAGAGCACAAATATATCAGAAGAGATGAGTCGGATATCAACACTTTCATATATATGGCGTAATTTGAGGACTCTGCAGGATGCTGAGAACTTAAATGGAAAGGTGCTTGGACAGACAGCTGCAACAGTTTGTGCTGCAGAAGGACTTGTTTTGACTTTCGTTACTTATTCAAATCCCTGCCTTACCTTACAGAGGACTCTATTTTGCCAATCTCATTCAGCTAGCATGATGGCATTCCCTTCATGTTGCACACTTTTAACAGCATGCTGTTTTGTGGGAAACTTGCATTCATGAAGAGCCCATTGTGAACTTTTTAAAGTAGATTTGATTTACACCCACCAGGAAGAATACAGGTTTGGATTTTTAGATGACCAGTACTTGCACAAGGAAAAAATACTCAAATATTCATGCACTGAGGAACTGCTGTTAGTTTTGGTTTGGGTTTGGGGTTGTTTTGGGCGGGTTTTTTGTTTGGGTTTTTTTTTTTAATGCAATTAGGACTAGTAGTAGCACTTTCACTTCTGTGTTTTGGATCAACAGAGTAATGTACTGTCCACCTTTGATCCTTTTTATGTAATAACATTTGAGAGACACAAACGCATCACAACTGATAAGTATTTGTTACAGTTAAAACCTGTTGGCTAAGAGCAGTGCTTCAAGCTAGTGACTGGATTTTAATAATTGACACATAAATGACATAAAAGTAATTCCAAGTCATGGGTGATATTTTTCCTTAAGCAAAAGATCATTGTTTTTAAGTTGCTTGCTGTAAACAAGTGGATATACATTATTTGTCACATTATTTGGGCGGATGATTTGCTACAACCATTTGTAAGAAGGTAAAGCTTTCTTGAATGATACTTCACTCTAAAAGCAGTTTTCGTGGGTGGGTCTGTTATACTGAACAGAAATATTAAGTGTATTTCCTTGTACATTTAATATTTGTATTCCAAATATTTAATTACTACTGCTACGTATATCTGAATGCATTAAAGAGTAATTGATGCACAGCTCCCCCAGAAAGAAAATAACAGTGGCAGTCAACATGGCTTCACCAAGGGGA
>NW_010169504.1:0-648 GCF_000695765.1 Mesitornis unicolor
GAAAAGCGAATGGGAAAGCTGCAAAGTAAATAACAGGTTCGCCGCAGCCCTCCCTGGCAAGCGCCACCGCCAACTATGTCTTCCAATGCTCCAGCTCCTCCAGGGTTGTTATCAGCAGAGGAGCCGGCAGAGAATTTGCCCCATTCCCCCCAAGGTCGCACGAATAACCTCGCGCACCAAATGGTGGAGATCCAGTTCCAGGGCCTTGGCGTCGACTTCATCCCAGAGCCACCAGCCCTCATCATGTCAAGGCGGTGGCAGGAGGCAGGGGAGAAGGGCGAGGAGAAGTTTTGCCTTTTACCTGAGGAATCAAAACTGAGCCCTTGGGGGCTTCTGAAAATTTTTGCAGCCCCCAGTGTTGTAAACAGCACGGGTGAGAGAGCCTGGTTCTCCAAGGAGAAAGTCCAGGCATGGCTGGCTCTGATGGCCCAAGAGACCCCAAGAGGGTTTCACCCAACAGTGAGGCCATGCTGCACGCCTGGGTTCGGGCTCACAGAGATTTGGACAAAGCTTTTTTTTTTTTTTGTAACTTCAGCTGAGAGGGTTCCCTGGACTTTCAGTGTTGTACACCCTCCATCCAGCAAAAGCTAAACCAAAACATAGCCGGTGTGAATCATTACACTCTGCGCTGCCTTGCGCTTGGGTTCA
>NW_010169504.1:679-13031 GCF_000695765.1 Mesitornis unicolor
CTCGTCCCAGAAAGCAAACCACATGACCGACTGTCATACGTTTCATAATGAAACCACAAAACTGAGTCTCAAAAAACACATCCCTGTCCAGGGACAACAAAGGTTTTTCTCTGTGACTCTCAGTGGAAAAGGTCTGTGGAACCCAGAAGAGTGTTGCGCAAGCATCAGCTGGTTTCATTTAATAAAAATAATTATAATAATCATAATAATCACCAGTAGGATAGCATTTATTTTTGTCCAATGATCTCAAAGACATTTTATTAACCTGGCTGAGTATTTTTATCTAAATTTAACAAGTGGTAAAACAGATTCAGGCAGATGAATTGACCTATCCAAGGTCATCTTCTGCAGGAGAAGGGAGTAGGTACATTATTAAACTCAAGTGCTCAGTAGAAAAGCCACTTCCCCAAAATAGAGCTCTTACAACCCCCCTAAAACTCAAATGTTTTATACAAGCCAGGGCTTCAATGTGAGAAAATTTAACCAGGTCTAATTTGTAGCTTGGATACTAGGACAGATGCAAATGAGGTGCTTCCCAGGAAAGAGAAATAGAGGTCAAGCGAGGAATGAAGACTGCAACCAAGAATGACTGGGGAGAAAGGAGAAGGGGAAGAGCAAAGCCAGGAGAGAGAAGGCAGGAAAATCAGATACACTGGTACGAATTTCCCAGCTGGAAGAACAGGCTAGTGCCAAGAGATCTGTGTGAAAGGGCTGAAGGCAACATGGAGAATATAAAAAGGTGGAAGAACGCACAGCCTAGAATTTGACAGGCAGGAAAACCAAATTAAACCATCTGATGTCGGGCACTTGGGAGTTGGTAGAGCACGCTCTCACCAAAGCCTTGGGCAAAGGCCAACCCCCCTGAGCAGTCTGCGGGAAGCAGCAGGGGCAGGTACAGAGTCCTCCACGGGACCCTCACCTTGGCAAACAGGGGCAGCATGGCACTACAAGTCCTCAGAAGAGGATAGCTGCCACACTCATCCTGTTGAAAGCAAAGCCAGATTATACACAGGGTGGTCGTCACACCCAGCTTCATCTCCCAGTCTCCACAATAGGATGTGCTCTCCACAGCAAGGCCCTGATGCATCTCCTGAGCCTAACATCCAGCTCAGGATTTCTGAGTCTTTTAAGGGAGAACAGAAGCCTCTCCAGGTTGTCATAGGTTGAAGCTTGATCATTTCAAGTACTCGTATTCTGACAGTGGGGAAAAATTACCTAAGGCTAAAACTTACCTTCTCTGGAAACAGCTGCACCCAGTAGATAGCCTTTCTCCACCGCTCCAACTCTCACTCTTTCAGGTCTTTTTTTGAACCTTGATGAAGGTGACTTGGTCTTCTTTTCCAGCCTCTGGACTTACCTAATCCGCTCTGGGTGAGGCCATATCTTCTTGTAACTGGTGAGAGCTGCTGCTCTTGGCAGGGTGGATTTTCCCTCTTCCTTCATTTCCATAACGTTTCTCTTCTGTTTACTTTCCCATTGCTCTCTGCATGGCCCAAATTCAGGACTGCATGTAAGCACACGTTTAATCTCATTGATCTCATGGCACTCCATGTATGAAGGAAAACATGGGTCCCCTTGCCCAGTGCCTGTTTATGAATTTTATGTTAAAGAGACATGAAGTATAAGTCAGAAGTGGTCGCTGGAGAGTAAACTGGAGCATGGGCTTTCCCCTCCTCTCCACTGAAACCCCAAACAGCCAGGCTGGTGATTCCTGCAGATGCTGGCTCTCTGCTGTGTATGCATGCCTAGGGAAGCCACAACTCTTTTAAGAAAATCATAATGCCTTTGGCAGAAGAGGTGAGCATGCCCTCTCTCTCCAAAAGTGCCAGCAGCTCAGGAGCTGGTGCATGTCCATGGGAGATGCAGACAGGAAAGCCCTGGGGCAGAGGAGGCAGCACAAGTCAGGTCTTCCATATCCTCCATGGGTGCCCTTTGGATACTGCACCTTAAAAGTCTCTCTAGGGGCTTGCACAGAGGCCATCCTGGAGGCTTGTTCCTTTAGGCAAAAAGGCACTTGGTGCCCAGATCCTTCTCCTGCTGCTGCTGTTGTGCTTAGCCTTGTCAAATGGGAGGCTTTCCCAGATAGATGCGGAGCAGAGCTTCTGAAGCTATTGGGGCCTCACTGTCAAATCTGATGGACCAGAGGGGTGTGGGCATCCCCAGCACCAGGCATCAGCTGAACAAGAGTTTGCAGGATCATAATTTGCACTCAGATGGCTTTAGGAGACTAAGAGCTTCCTTTTGTTTGGCTCACCTCTGGGATTCATTTCCTTGACTGTCAATAAGGAACTACAGTGTCCCTTTCTTGCACTAATATTAATTTAGATTATACGGTGGGGGATTCTGAGAGGCCATAGGGGCAAATAACACCTTTTCACTATGTGCATGTATGATGTCATGTATAATAGGACCTTGACCCCAGTCATATTGTTTAGGTGGCTGCTGTAAAAAAAGTAGCATGTAATAGGATAGTCTAGCTTTCATACATGTGAAGATACCTGAGTTTCCTTGTCTACTGCGCTGAAGCATTCAGCTGTTGCCTCCTCTACAAATATAACAAGAATGTGTAGAACTCCTTGTGTTTATCCTGTTTCCCAAGCAGGAATATGTACACCTGCACCATATCGATGTTCTGCGCATGCCAGGTAGACCAGGCGCCTTTGGAGCGCACCGGCTATACTGTACATATGTAGTTCATCTGCACAGCATATGCACAGCAGGTCTGACAATTTTTGGATTCATTAGACATAGCGCGTGCATGCTATACAGTTCATCTCCCCAGTGTGCAGTCGACCTATCCTGAATTTCCAGATGTTCAGCAGCCCGGCTATCTGAAAGCCTGATGGGCATGTGGAAACTCTGGATAAACGTACATGGTATTCAGATTTCATCCCAACAAAATTCCCAGGTGGAGAAAGATGAGATGTCCAGGGAAATGTGCATACACGGAAGCTCAACATGCTGAAAAAGAAGGGGTGGTTCATCTGTACCTGTGCAGCAACCATCCATACCTCTTCTGATCCATGCTGCTCTACCTTGACGAGTACTTGCTCTTTGCAGTTGAGTGCCCTGTTCTGAAAGCTGGGACTTCTGTGTCTGCTCTGCTATTCTGAACTTGCGTTGCTCTCTGTGGTTGCCCATACACACACATCTCGTCTCATAATATGTAGGTTGGTTGTGACTGCTGCCTGTCTTTGAGTCCCTTGGAGTAGATGTTTTGAAATTCTGTGCTTGGTCACATTTTGCAGCACTTTGGAGAGTTTTTTTGCTCAGCACCATTAGTTCTTCCCATTGTCAGTACAGCCCATCTACTTCATTCGCCGTAGATGCTTCATTCCCAGTCAGACCTGAGGCAAAATAGTCTTAAGAAAATCTCAGAAATCCCATTATTGCCAGTTTTCAAGCCATCTGTTACTTTTCTTAAAGTCCCTGATCTTGGATTCATGAGGTTATGCAAGAATCTCAGCCTTCACAAAAGAAGGAAAAGTAACTTTTCTAGCTCATGAAAGGCTCCAACACTGGAATAGCAGAAAAAGACCCTGAAGTGATCGTGCACGTATTTTCAAGACAGATTTCTGAGCTCATGCCCTCATTTGCAGGTCCTGCCTCTCAGCATTGCTCTCTGGGGGTGACAGCGCGCTGTTCAGTTGGTTTTAGACCTTTCTGCTGGAGGCAGAGGATGTGCCGTGGAGTGTGGCGAGAGAAGGAGAAGGACAGCTCTGGAGCGGTGCACTGGAGAGGTATCCTGAAGTCTTCTCAGCCGGAGAAGGGGGGACTGTTCCCCTCGCAGTTGCATTGTTTTATGGTGGTGTCATGCAATGAGATGGTGCCGGTTGTGGTTGTAACCAGCAGGCGGAGCTGAGCTGAATAAACAAGAGCGAGCTATTCATAGCCATGAGGAGGGCAGAGCACTCCTCTCCTAGCAACACAACCAGAAGAAGAACAGAAGAGCTCTGCCCAACTGGTGAAGAAATGTGTGCGCAAAATGTTGATGTTCCTCCATTCCCCAGCAGTTCCTGCTCCATTGCTGTGAGATGCCTGGAGACCTCTCACCTGCCCTGCTTCCTCGCTCCAAAACCTCTCTTTGATAGTAGCAAAGCGCTCCTGCGGGTGGTGGCAAGGTCTGTTTTCTAGGGTTTGATCAGTGAAAACATCCTTTTCTGGTTTAAAAAGACAAATATATGAGAGGTGAAAGGCGGGATGCAAACCTGTACTGTGGACTGTGGTGAGCAGGAGCTCCCCACAAGCGGTAGGAGGAGCAGGGACAACACGCTGCCCTGCTGCCTGTCCCATGGTGGGTGCCAGACCACCCTTGGTCCAGAACACCCACAGCCACTGCGAGGACTGCTCCATCATGTCATTTCTCCACCACTTCTCCTTATCTAAAGGCCAGTTGTATCACCTACATGTAGGGCCTGATTTTTTCTCTTTTTTTGAGGGGGGTAGGAAATCCTCGGGCATAACTCTGGAAGCTTTGGGTGCAGGTATGTGATAAAGCCCATGGCAGGGGAATAATGCCAGGTACATGTGCAGGGACATTTTGCAAAGGAAGCTAGCACACCCAACCATTTGAAAAATTAGGCATGTAGTAGCAAGGTACTGACAAGTGTTCCACACACCTGTAACATCGCCAGTAAATCAAGCAAAAGTATTTGTCAGCTCGTCATTAGGAGAGTAATGAGGTAAGTACAACAGAATTTAGGGCAAGCAAAGAGGCCAGCATCCGTCTGCAGGAGTTATTGCCATAGACAAAGAAGAGTCAAAGTTTACAAGAAAACATGTAGACCCCAAGCAGAGGGAACCCAGTCCCTAATGAATAGCATCCCTTGCTCTGACCTCTGCATGGTACAGCCGCACCTCTGGGAAGGACCAAGTCTGCCTTCATCCTGCTACTGCCGTGTAACGACAGACACAGACTCCTCAGCCCTCCGGACTGCGCACCTGTGATTTCACCAGTCCATACGCGTAACAAATTACCCCAAAGCAGCATACAGGTATTCTGATGTCTGGCACAACACGATGAGCAGACTGTTGGCAGACATCTTAGTTTTCCAGCAAGTTTTCAATGTGTGAATTTAATAAATCGTTGGGAACAAAAAAAGGAGGGGGGGCGGGTAATCATAGGCACAATTACAACGCCTATCTGAAAGCTGCATACGAGGCTTCCAGATCTCTCGCAAAACATGCCACCACTTGAACTCCCGGAGTAATTATCTTTTATGGAGTTTGGTGAGGAGAGAGGGCCTCGACTCATTGTTTGCCATTTGGTTACAAACTACTTGCTGAACAGCAGGAGAATGATCAAACCCAGGAATTCTGGGTTCTGCTCCTAGCTATAGGATCTGGAGGTGAAAATAGCAGTGGGGTCAACCATGTCACATAGATTTAGCTCATCCAGATGAAAGGCAGAGTAGCTGAAGGTGTAAGGGAACTGCATTCTAGTCTCCCTTTGTTTAATTTGGCATTGTGAGAGGGTTATGTGTGCAGAGGGTCACAGACCGAAGCCTTGGTCAGCAAATAAGGTTAGGAAGTGCCCTGAAATGAAAGTGAAATAGCAGTAGGGGAAAGCCAGCAATGTAAGGTGTGCTTGCTCCCTCAGTGCAGCCTCCCCGAGTCTGCAGGAAATTCAGCCTGGGTCTCTCGCTTAGTGTACTTGATTCAGCTGAAAAAGCAAAGGCCTGGTACAGTGAAGAGTATGCGATAGAAACAATGATGAGACAAGAGAGAGCACAGAAAAAGGAACAATTGATTTAATGCCTTCTTCATTTGTATTTAAATAAATAAAGATGCCAATAGACATCTCTAGGCACCTTACCACACAATTAACACAACCAAAGAGAAACCAAACTACGCACCACTCCCAGCAGCATGAAATGATTATCTAGAATGTGCTCTGCCACCTCCCAGAGGAAAAAAAAAATTGCTCCAGCCCTCCCAGCTTCTCTCCTCAAAGGGTGCCATTTGCAGCGCACTTACCCAGCCCCCGCGTGCCACTGCTGCCCTGCCAGGGACCCTCCTCACCCTCTGCCTGCCCACAGATCAAGGAGACAGGCGATGCTCCTAGTGACTGGTACATGGGAAGGGGATACAACGTGCTGCTCTTCTTTCTCTGGTAGTGCTTAACAGGAAAAATGTTGGCTTACCCAGGATCCTGTTGACACTGAGAATTTTGTTGGCCCTGGGATAACAAGCTGGAAGACTTCTGTGTCAGAATGAAAACAAAGAAAAGAAAAAAGAAAGTTACTTCACCAGCAGTTGTTTCACTAGCAGGACTGTTACAAGCCCCAAGCTCGTAACGTTTAGTGTTTCCCCCACCACCATGCAGTTTGAATTGTTTCTGTTTTCCATTAGCATCTTTTGCCCAACACTGCTGCTGCACATGCACCCCTCTCCCCGCCAGCGGAGCTGGAGCGCACAGTCCTCTGGCTCCCGGCCCTCAGCTCAGTGGGGACAGCCAGCCACCTTCCCCCCTCCTGTGCCCAGCGCTTGCAGGGGGCCACCAGCACTGACACCACTGCTGGGCTCCATGGATGCCCCATGCAGGCACCACGGATTTGGGCAGGGCTGTGTGTGTTTTGGGTGCAGTTCCTGGGTGCTTGCAGCGTGCCGGGTGCTTATCCCACCAGCAGCAGTTATGTGAGGTCAGCGCTTTGGTCCTGGTGGATGAACTTAGATTACAGCTCTTAACCAGAAACGGGTTAAGAGCCAGCCATCATGCTGCAGCGCTAAGCCAATTGCAGAGTTGCTCTCAGAGCCAAGTGCTTCAAAGTCACCTGCGAGTGAATGGTTTGTGCTGTATGGTCCCTCGCATGCCCTCTCGCCGGCCCAAATGATCCCCAGCCTGGCCTTTTGCCCAAGAGCCCTTGGGACAGTACAGTGCTGCAGGCGGAGCTCAGGGGTATGCACCAGGACAGGACAACAGATCAGGGACTGGGATGAGGCAGAGGAATGGCATGTACCTGTGTGTGGTGGTCCAGGGAAACCTAGCAAAGCTGGGACATACAGCTAGGACCTGGAGTAAGAGGGCACAGAGGCTGGGTGCCACGAGTGGGAACAGTAAGGCCATTAAAACTTCAAGCTGCTAACTGGTGTTTTATTGCTGATTTTTTCCTGCCCAAATATCTATTGCTATTATCAGGCAAATTAACAACAGCTGCTGGGAAAAAAAACCTCTGCTGCAGTAATGTCTTTCTGCTGTCATTAGCTTGAGCTACCTGCTCCAGATTCAGCATGAGCTGGTATCTAGACCATCTTTAAAGCCTACCTGTGTGGGTGCAGTAAGGACCAGTGCAGTAGCTGGTTCTCCAGACCTCTGGCAGATCAGGTGTGAAAAGCTCCTTTCGGAGTTCAGAGGCTCCTACGGCCTCTGAGTCATTTGTGAGCAGAGTACATGAGACTGATACCACCTCTAGCCTTGGTAGCCTGGCAGAACTTGAAAGCACCAGTGGTCTTGATACAGAGATAGTGGTTTCACTAGGTTAATTCTTACATCTAGTCCTGCTTCCTCAGTTCAGCAGTGGGCCTTCTGTGACAAGCATTACCCTTACTGCTTTGTGCACTGCTTCAAAAAGGGACCATGACTCCATGGGTTGAAGGCCCCTGAGCTATGAAGTCTACCATGCTTCATGATACTTGCACAGGCATAGTGGCTTGAGTCTTGAGCAGCGTGGACATCCTTGCATCACCCTTTGTGTCACAGTGTCGAGATGTTTGCAGTATCCAAGGGGAGCAACTGGAGGAATGAGTGACATTTGTTTCTGAGGGGTGCAATCCAGAGCTCGCCCCAGAGTGATCTCGGGTATGATTTGTCACCTGCCCCAGTGCTGGGTGTGCCTCAGCACACACACTCACATACTCCCAGTCACCGTCCTGCATCCCCTCAGTGAGCACTGCCTGGCTCTGAGCCTTCTCCTCGAGTTTCCATCAACCACCAGAAAAGCTCCTGCTCTGTTGTCCCTGGTGGCCAGAGCTCACATTTGGCAAGCTCAGCCTGGCAGTTTGCAGGAAGGCATGCTTAAGTCGAATATATCTCCTCCCTCATCCAGCAATTATTCTGCTTCCTCTTCTCATTCTAGGTCCCCAGCCTGAGTGCCCCTGCCTCCTTGGGCTCTGGATGCGGTCCCAGCAGCGCTCAGCCCTGCATGTCAGCTGAGAGTGCAGGCAGTCACGGCATCAGGTCCGATCCCTGATCCCAAATAGCACCAGCTGTCACCGCCTCAACCCGCTGGGACTCAGTGGAACAGGGTTTTTCCAGTTTGCGAGTTCTGGTCACCCTAAGCTTCAGAAACCCATCCAAAGTGTGCATTACTCAGCAAGCCCCAGTTCTCACCGCCTTCCCAGCAAGGACAAACTGCGGTTACTGTGCTGCCTGCTCAGGGGCAGGCAGTGGGCAGAAGGAAGGGGTGACCCTCCTGTGAATCAGGGAAGCTTCTGGCAGTCTCTCACCAGGCCCCTTGGCAGTGGGCTCACCCCATCCACACACTGCCAGCAATCACCACACAGGTGCCCAGCAGAGCTCCCCGGGGAGGCTCCAGTGGCACGCATGGAGGGGAGAGTGAGCCAGGGGGGTACTGTGGATGTACCAAACTCCCATGGGAGTATGCATAGACAGAAACCTCTCCTAGCAAGCATCTAGCCTTGAAATAGTACAGACAACCTTGTCTGGCTCCCAGCGTTCTCTAAACACCGTCAGGGTTGATGTCAAAACTTTGCTGCTTAGGGTGGAAAAGCCTGGTCCACTTCCAGTGTATTTTTGCAGGAATCTCTTCACTGACTCCAGGGAGGACTGGATTTGGGCCCAAGGGAAGGAGGAGAGAAGGGATGTGGTGCTACCATGGAGGAATCAACCTGCCCTCGTCAACCCGTGCAGCCTTTCTCCTGGAGGCAGAGATAGCAAAGGCAGAAAATCCAGAAAGGGACAAGCTGACATCTGGAGTTATCTGGCTTCATAATTCTTTGTCTCTCCAGTATTTATTGTTCGTACAACAGCAGTGATTAGTGTCCCCACCAATGTCAAGGCCTTCCTATACAAGGCACTGAATGGGCGTAATGAGAAGCAGCTCCTGCCCTGAGCAGCTCGACTAAAGAAGAGAGCAAGGGCACGGGGAAGGGGGACGGGGATGGGTAATTACTTGCTTACAGTGGCAAGGGCTGAGGGAAGATTTGGGATCATGGACATGGATCTCTCCCTGTCCCTTCTCTCCCTCTCCCCCAGCCCTGTGCCCTCGGCAATGAAACCGCACTGATACTCCTCCACAGCTCCGTGCGGCTGCAGAGTTAATTAGTTAGGTCTGTGAATTAGTTAATTTCCAGGAGCGGTTCTTTCATGACAAACACCACGCAGCAGGCATTTTACATCTACAGCTACAAGAGCAGCCTCTAAGCCTACAGCCCTTTGTCAGGAGTAAAAATAGAAAACAGTCACAGTCGATGGGAAGAGAGTCAGGAATAAGGCGAGGGCAGGGAAAGATGGAGGCACTACAAGTTCTGCAGAGGAATGGAGGCTTCAAAAACACCCGATTACCTCCAGAGCCTGAGCATCCTGCACACTTGTTTGGGCACAGCAAGACGGTAAAGAAGGCGGCTCAGGGCTACATGAAGCCATCTCTAAGTTATTTGGATTCAAGCACCTTGGACTCATTATTAAATAATTAGGGCCCAGACCCTCCAGCAGCATGGAGGCTCCAGAGGAGCTCAGGGTCCCAGAGGTGAGGAGCAGGCAAGGCAGAGGAAGGCAGCTGTGGGCAGGGATGATGGAGAGAGGCAACAACTGCAGCCCCCAAGAGCTGCTATGCAATGGGGAATGCCGGGGCAAATGTATGCATGGGGAAGGACTCCTCTGGGGTATGAGAGGCTGCAGGAGGGACACTCGGAGAAGGGGGCAGCTCCACCGGTAAGCACAGCTGTGCTGGGCCAGGTCAAAGCTCAGGCATGGAGCGACTGTGAGGTTGGGGGGGCACTGTTTCTGTGGCGAGGAGCTGGGGAGGCATCGCTACGGCAAGGACAAGAGTTGGGTGGCCAGAAAGAGGGAGACGGAGAAGATAGAAAATAACAGAAGGAAGAGGTTAGGTATGGAGAAAAAGCAGATCGTTTGGTCTGTAGAAGATAACACAGTAGGGAAGGAAGAGGCTTTGGTGGAAGGTGGCAGTGGAAGAACAAAGCAGAATAAAAGAGAGGCGGTGTGAGAGTGTGAACGGAGTCAGGCTGAAATGAGAGACTGGAATAATGGTGGGGAGAGCACCCCTCAGACAGCCTTCAGAAAGGAAGTGACAAAGGGGAAAAAAGGAAAAAAGAAACATGAAACTGAAGGGAAAGAAGTGGATATCGTTTTATCATCAAGCATAAGGTGATGCTGGTGTGCAGGAACCCAGTGACTGAAAACCACAGGCAGAATGGCAGAATTCCCCAAGACATGCTTGCACACCGCAGACACAAATAACCAGGAGATGCAAGGATTGCATGTTAAATTGCGGTGATCCCCAGAAGAATGGCCTACAACCTTTTCTACTGTGCTTCTGTGCTGGGCCTGGGGCTCAGGCACCAATCCACCCCAGGCAAGAAACCCTGTGTCAGTGCCCCCCAGCTCTGCAGGCTGCTGGGGAGGGATGCTGCTTCCCTGACACCAAGGATGCCAGCTTTGAAAGTGGAGGTATCTGGCCTGTGGGGAGTCAGGGTGCTGAAAACATGGGACTTCATTGAACAATGAGGAGCTTTGCCTCCTCGCCTTAGGTGCTCTGTCTTTCATCTACGCTGAAGGCTTAAAACAGCCGCAAGAAGATGATGTGAAGACTGCTCAGGGTCTGCCTGGGCTCCCCAGGATAGACCAAGGCTGGCCTCAGCACTTAAAGAGAGGAACCCAAACATCGCATGTCTATGGTCCCTGCTCCAATGCTCCGGAGAGGGTATTAAAATAAACATTACCCTCTAGCTTCCTTTTTAATATTGCTAGCAGTCTCGGCTGGAAAATGTGACTCAGGAAGAGTCTGTGGACATCTCCTTGAACAGAGATGAGAGCAGCGAACATCAGAAAAACAGAAATCACATCCCTTGTCATACAGACACCACCCAGGAAGACCAGCCTGCTGCTGCTCCAGAGGAGGGCTTGGACGGAGGGGGGTTTGTACGCTCTGCCACATGAAGTGGGTTTCTTCACTGAGGGGATCAAACGCATCATTCACAGCTCCAATTATCAAAGCCAATCTTTCGGTTTCATTGGTCAAACTGAGGAAATCTCCCAAGTGCTTGTACTGCTAAAATAAGATCTTGTTCACTAGAGATTATGCAGAGCCGTCTCTTTCCTGGCATATTTTGTTAGCAAGGGATTAACTAGGAATGTTGACATTTAAATTGTTGTCACTGCATATCTGTGGCTGAGTGTACATTAATTACAGGGCAGTCCAACTCCCAGTCTCAGAGCTCCTTTATAGAAGGAGGAGGGACATAGGGCTGTGCATCCCTCATGGGTGAGAGAGGATGGACCTACGGGGTGCTCCAGCAGGGATCTCAAGGGGGCAGATCAGGGGACAAGAATAGATTCCTGTGCCACAGAAGCAGCCTCAGCTAACATCATATGAAGGTGAACGGGGCCGTGTATACCGATCACAGCTACTGTTACTTCAGGTACCCTGCAGATGAAGACAAGCATTATCTTTTCATATTAAAGGAACTGGGCAATTAACAGAGGTTCTTTGGTTGCAAAGCCGTATCTATCTCCAAGACAAAAGGGGAGAAGGGAAGAGAGAAAGGATGATGGCACTTCAGTGACTTGGTATGTCCTCTTGGTGCTCGGATGGCAGGTAACATTCAGGGGGGTGATGTCCTTTCCTCTGGAAAGGTCCTCCCATCAGTACCTGGCCTGGGCATCTCAGATGACTCTGAACAAAACCAGCTCAAAAACATCAGCACAACCATCCATCAAATCTCATTCACGATGGATTTCAAATCTCATTATGATCCAAAAAAGGCGCAGGCAGAAATCCACGGTTTTGTTATTGTCCTCACATCTCCAGCACGGACACGTTAAAAATACCAGGAGAGGAACGGTGCCTCGGCGCAGGGACATATGGCAGCGACAGCAAAAGCTGCTCCGGTGCAATTGTTCAGCTCCATTTCATGGCGAGAGCTGCACAGAGGGAGGGCTGCGTGGCGGGGAGGGAAACGGAGAAACGCGCCAGGCTACACAGAGCTGACAGAGGGAGCGGGAGGAGATGGAGAGGCAGGCGGGGGGAACAGTGAGAGACGAAATGCAGCTCCATGGGAGAGGCAGCAACAAGGACACCTCCCGGGGGTGGGGGGGAAGAAAAAAGGAAAAATTAGAAGGAAAAAAAAAAAAAGGAAAAAAGGGAGGGAAAAG
>NW_010169505.1:0-4147 GCF_000695765.1 Mesitornis unicolor
GCGGTGTGGAGCGCTGCCGCCCCGGGCGGGGTGGACCGCGGGAGGTCACAGCGGGCTGCGGCCGCCGGCACGGCCTCCTGGGCCCTTCTTTTTTTCCTCTTCTTGATTCTTTTCCTTCCCGACTTTCGGCTCGGTGAGAGCTGAAGCCGAGGGCTTTTCTGGAGGAGCGCGGTGCACGATGTTCCTCCCCGGTTGATGCCGATGTAGGTAAAGGACGTATAAGTAAAAAATGAAAAAAAAAATAAGGTAAAATTATACCTTGTGTGTTGACTGCTCAGTAAAGTGCATCCCTGGGTGTTTTGAGAGGAAAATCGCTTCAGTTTATAAGTCTTTTCATCCTTTTTTAAATTAAAATGCACCCACGCTAGCAGACACCCTTTGCTGGCAGGCTGGGCACCATGACCCACCTCAGACAAAGTTGTTGGATCGGGATTCAGGTTTGTAATTCAGGTCTGACCTGCACCTGGCTAATCGTGAGTGCCTCTCGGCTCTAGTGCCTGTGTTATCATCTCCCACTGGTGGGTTTTTTACAGTGCATGTGGCTTCCGGCATGTATCAGGATTATTCCGTGAATTACTTGTAGCATTTAACTCTGAACTGTCTTGTTACTTTAAAACTTGAATGCTAACTGAACCTCTATGAGAATTTAGAGCGTTCTTTAGCTGAACCACGTTTCTTCCCTGTGCTGTGAAGCAATATTTTTTCTGAGGTACGTAGTGCTACTGTTGTAGCGGCTCAAAGTAGGAGGAGAATTAGATTTCTCTTTCCTGAAACGTCGTAGTAGCCTTTGTAAAAACCAGTTTTCATGGCCTAACCACGTGTGGTTTGTATAATCGAGAGTTTGGACTGGTAATTTAATATGGAGGAATTTGAAAATGCTCACTGGGTAGGAACTTAGGAAGAATTTCTGTTTTAAAGTACTCGTTTTGTCACTGCTTTTTAGGAATCTGAAGCAGTCAGCACCACAGGTGATGTTAATGGTACTGTGTTTTCATTTTTAGGATTATAATGTCTGAAGTAAAGCAGTGTTGCTTCTTAGAAATACTGATTTCACCACTCTGGAGATCGAAATTGTCTGTCTGACGCAAGTCCATTTAAGCAGTTATGCAGATGGCTTTGTCTTTGTAACTGACTTGCTTCCTGAGACTTTGACAGAAGCTGTCACTTTTGGGAACAGTGAATAGATGTACAGATAGGAGGCACCTGTACCAGGAAGATCAAGACTGTAATTAGCAAATATTTTTATATAGGCCATGAAACAGATACAGACTCATTATGGTGTTAGTTCTCGTTGCCGTTCTTCTGTCATTGTGACATTAGCAGTTGAATTGGCCTTTTATTTCTACCAGATGACATTTTTGATTGATGCTGTGATATAATGATACACAAATCTCTTTTGCTATATTTTTCCAAAATTAATAGCAGTTAGCGCCTGATTGTCTGGATGGCCCTTTTTATTAAATCCTTGCTCCTGAACATAATAATAAATTGAAAACTTCAGCCTCTGGCTTGTTACTGCAGTGGAAAGCGAACTTACGTCTCCCCTTCCTCTCTTTTCCTCTACAGTTTCCTGGCAAGCTGTGTGGGAGAGTAAGGAAAGGTATTTGCTCTCTTATGTGTCACCTCCCTTTTACTGTCAGCTACAGAAAAGGGACAAGGTCCAGCGGTATCTGCTTCTTTTCCAGCCGTTGTTTTTTGTACCTTGTGTTGCTGTTGGTATGTTACTCCTTTGCAGTGCTCACGGCTTTCCCTTGGTAGAAACTATAACAGTGGCGACTCAAAGTAACGCCCGGATAGCTTTGTTTGCTGGTCATGGTCTTGAGCGGCAGCAAAACTATCCGGAGGATCTGTGTTTTTCGTGCTCCTTGAGCGTAAAAGCTGCTTCCAAACTCATGGAGACAGGTGCCATATCAATTTACTCGCAGCAGGTTTGAAATCAAAACCAAGGCATCTTTGAATCTGAAGCGTGTGTTCCAGAAAATATTTCCTGTTTGCATTGAGAGACTGATGGTTTTGAAGCCGTAGGTATTCCCTGCTGCTCCTTGCTCTGTTTTGAGGAAGGGGTGTTGCTGGTGGGGAATTACAGATTTTTGAAGGAGTTTTGAGATAGCTGGAAACTGTCAGTGAAACCAGGTGCTGCTGTGTTTCGGTTGGTTTGGTCAGGCCTGGGGTAACGTGCTGGACACCCTGCTCCACTGAAGTAGGTCATCTGGAGTACTGGAGAGGCGGAGAGTTGAGGCGCTCTGTGGGAAAGCTGCTTTCTTACTGAAATAATAAACTCACAGGCAATACACTTGTACTTGCTAGGTGGACAAAAATGTTGCAGTGCAATAGATTGCTCAGAGTGAAAGTCAACAGTCCTGATTAGTTCCTGGAGTGGAAGGCCTTCAGAGAGAGCTGGGATGTTGTTTGCAGTGGGGAAAATAGCGTTGCTTCTTCCTCCTAAAGCGTGTGAGTGAGGCCTGCACCATTGTACTACACGAGATCCCGGTGAATTACACCTTTATGAAAAAATGACTTTTCTCTTTGTTTTGCTTTGCAAATTTATGAATGTCGGCCCAGGTATCCCAAGCTCGTTTCTGGTTTAGAATGTTCCAACAAAATTTTTCTTGCAGATTCAATTAGGCCCATTAGTTTCCTCATAGTAACGTGGTCGTCAGTGTTCTGCCCAATTAAACTGTTGCTCTGTTCAGTGATGGGTAAAATAATTCTTTCAAGTGTTAAGTTATTGTTTTTTTTCCATGGAGTAATCTTTTTTCCCCTCCATCATAAGGATTCTTAATTGTTTCATAAATGCTAATGAAATGAGTAAATTGGAAGTGCATTGAAATATGAAATACATGTTTTTATATTC
Organism: Mesitornis unicolor; assembly: GCF_000695765.1. Taxonomy (NCBI): domain Eukaryota; kingdom Metazoa; phylum Chordata; class Aves; order Mesitornithiformes; family Mesitornithidae; genus Mesitornis; species Mesitornis unicolor. The sequence goes on from NW_010169505.1 coordinate 2,855, forward strand.
CATTAAATATATGTGACACAACAAATGAATTTGTTTCTCACCATTAATGAAGTGAGTTCATATTTTAAACCCGGCATAAATAACCTTGTGTGCAGTGAGATGTCCTGGCAGTGTATGTTTTTAAGGCTTTAATAGAGTATTATAAATCTTAAAAATTCAGGTGCAGAGGAATAAATCTTGATTAGAGAATAGCAGCCCATTGCATTTTAAATTATTGCAGCTATGCACAATAACCCAGTGTCAGTAAAGTTTTAGAAGTACTCGTGCTGAGAAAGCCATCTGTTAGAGTAGAAGCTCAGAGATGCCAGTGTGGCCACTGTTTGTTCAAAGTCATAGGAACAAACTTTGTGGCTTAGATGCTTTATTCCTCTGTAGGTTTGTTGTGTTGGTTTTGGTCCTGATCTCATTAACAAGTATTAATATGGCAACATGTATGTAATACTGCTTAGTCTGCGAAGCAGATTGTGGGGTGGACACGCAGGGACTCTTGGTAGATACCTGAATTCTCAAAAATGCAGCTTCTCACTTACAAACATGACAAAATACAGATGCAAAATAAAATGTAGTACAGGTGTGTTTTTCATCTAGGATGAAGAAACCTGATCCAGTTTTCCTTAACTCACCTAAGTTATTGTCTGCAGAGTACACACCACTGTAGAAACAGATGCAAAACACAGGTAGTGAGTACACCACAGGTAGAGTACAGCTAAAACTTCGTTAAATAAAACCTCATATATTTAGTATGTTTAAAAAATCTGGTAGTAACCTTCTCAGGCAGCCTCATTTTGATTTTTTTTTTTTTTAAATGAAGTTAAATATAAACTTTGTTTCCAAGACGATTTTTTTAATTAAGAAAAATGTAGTTAGATGGTAACTCATTACCATCATATTTCAGCAGGTTGTGCTATTTTGATTGATAGGACACTTTTTTTCTGTCGCTTCAGCAGGTATCTAATGTGTGGTCCTTGGAGGCGACGTGGATAGCGTTTGCTGTGCCAGGGCCGGGCTGTTTAGTCAAAATGGATCAATAACCAAAAATAATATGCCTTCATATTATTGTTACTTCAGTAGAAAGGCAGATTTTAGCCATCTGACCCATTTAAAGTTTCAGAGTTCTAGAAATGATGAGGGTATTTGTGGGGGCCTTAATAAGGAGAAGTGACAGAGGTGTGAAAGCGGATACTGAAGTTTAGCAAGAGGCTGCAAATGCTCTTCCTGATGCAGGTGAACTGGGTCATGGTGTCTCACAATGTGAGAAGCTGCTTTTAGCTGAGTGCTGTCTCAGCTGTCTTT
>NW_010169505.1:4178-39662 GCF_000695765.1 Mesitornis unicolor
CTATAGGTTACACTAGATCAGCTCCGTGCAAATACAGAGGAGCCATCAGACCCTGCAGGAGAATGGGAAGAGCATTAGCAAAAGCAGATGCTTTCTACTTACACTGGGGTGAGATCCTGGGTTCTGCTAGCAGTGCAGCATTAAAAAAAATACTGTTTAAGAAAATAAAAGTAAGCTGTTTAAAAAATTCAGTCCATTTCTCTTCTGATTCAACTATGTTTTCTGTATTTATATTGATTTTTAAAGTAATTAAACACTGTTTTAGAACCTTTCCTTCAAAACGAGACTAGTTCCTTGGAGGGTGTGAAGGTTTAGTAAGGAGTGGTTGTGTTCATTAACCATACAAACTATGAGTTAAATATACTGGTATTTTCTAACTCGTCCTTCTTGTCAAATTTAAGTTGGGTGAAATAATCATTTTTGTATACCGATGTATAGTTAACTATAGTAAAATATAGCAGTTCATGAGTGGTCTCTTCACAGGTTTAGTAGAGAAGAGGAATGCTAAATCTTTGTTAAAGATGTATGTAAAGTTGTATGGAGAGTTAAATTGGTGTATTACTCTGAATTTCTTTAGGGCATTCTGGATTAATAAAACTTTTCAAGGAACAGCAATAAATTAAGCCTCCTGTTTAGCAAACCCTGGCACTGGTACAGGAGGAAGGGAGTCCCAAACATTGATCGGACTGACCTCTTGGTTTTAATGCAGTAGGAACACCCTCAGCATAGCTTGGATGCAAGGTTTTTCCTTCCTGTTCTTGCAGTAGCAGTATATTCATTTTCTCCCACATCCGTTGTGTGTTGGACTTGGCTCCCAGTGCCATCCTGGGCTACCACTGCTCCAAGGGGGGTGACTTCTCCGTTGACATCCTAATGATGTTTCAGATGACGACAAGGAAAGTCTTTTTCAACCTTTTAATGCAGAAGGAGAGGTACGTGGCTGCATGATGAATTCTCGGGCTGAATTTTCATAGCTGTCATGACATCAAATCACAGATTCATTTCCCTGAATGGATGGTGTCCCTCCAGACACACAGGGAGTGTTATCAGATGTGACAGATCTTAAATGATGGCACATCAAGGATTCTGGATTCCTCCACAGGAGACTTGGGCTGCTGCAGATGCGTGCTGCCACCTGGCTTAGCAAAACTTACTGTAGGCTTTTTTCTTGGTTTTGAGTTCAGGTAGAAAAGCAAGTGCCCTTTGGGGTTTTGCTTGTTTTGTTTTAAATAGATACAGTGTTTGCTGAAAATTTAGTTGGTAATTATAGATTGAAAGTTTGTTTGCTAGATTAGCAGAAGAAAACAAAAGGTAGTTGGACTTCATCCAGTCACTTTAAAGATGTTTCACGTACTTTCAGTGTTTTTAGTAAGAGCTTCAACAAAACCAGAAGGACAGGTGCTGAGTTTTTGTTGTTTTTTTTTTTTAAGTCAGGAGCAGGCACTTTATTCACTGATTTTTCATTTTCAGTCAGTGGTGGTGCAAACACCCCATGTTGGTTCTGGTGTGGAGGGCAGGGATGGGAGCTGACACCTGTATAGATGATGGGCTGTGAACAGGGGCAGTGGCACAGATGGTTTGTCTGGCTTATTTTTAGCCTTGTCTGTTGTTTATTTGTAAAGTTGCAATTTCAGTTGAACAGCTGTTTCTGGCTTAACCAGACTGCAAAAATCCTGTAAAGTTGGATAAAAACCTGAAAATACTGGTTTTTTGCATGTTTTGTATGGGAATATTATTGTGGGTTTCAGTCCTTCAGTATCCAGTGCTCTGGGAACTCTGACTCGGATGATTTGCAATCAGCAGTTTTATAGGAGTAGCGTTGTATTTATTTTGAGTTGTGAATTGTTTTTGTTAGCAGTACTGTCTGGCTATACCTGCAACATGAGTAAAATAAAAATTGGCATCATTTAGCTGCTGGAAAAAAGGTGCCATGTTTGTGTCTGTTGTTAGTCTTTCCCACTAGCACTTCTTGACAACCTGTGGACGTAGTAACTTTGGAAATGTAAGTTAAGATGTAGCGTTTTTCCCAGTGAGTATTGAAATTTTGTAAAAGTCTCTGCATTTTTTGCAGGTTTGTGGTTTTAATGAAGAATGTTTTTGTTCCAGTCATAAAAGAAATTGGCTACAGAATATCTTGCTTAAATGTGTTTTCTTTTAATCATTGCATGGTATTTGCAAAAACATGTAGATGGTGTTTGTACGTATAAAGACATTATTTTTATATCAAAAAAGTGTAAGCCATGTAGAGAGTAAACTTACTGAACTTTACCTTTCAGAGAAGAAGTTTAAAAGAAAAATAGATGATCAGTCTCCTTCCTTTACATTTTCAGGTCTGTAGGCAGCCTTTCTGCTAGTGCTGCAGCGATAATATAGAAATAATTATATTGTGGACTATTCATAAATTCACACTGTTTTGAATTCCATTTAATTAAAATAGGGGAAGAAATTAATATCCCAAATAATTAATGATATAATAAGGAATCTGCTTTCCACTTGACACTGAATGACTTATGTTCCATTACATCAAAAGATTTAAATAATTTTGAGCATTCAGTATTAAAATTCTGGTTCATGAATGTTAGAATTTAATCAGATATCTCAGTAAGGACTGTGTAGATTGTATTGGGTTTTGAACACTGGTAATAGTAAAGCTTGTGTTTAGCACAGATATCAAAATATGACACATCATTTTTACGAGCTCTGAGGCTCTTAAGGGATACATGAGGAATTGTAATGAACTGAAATGTTATAGACCTCCTATGACAGAAAACTATTAAAGTCTGTGTAATGTTGTTACTGCAGCAATGTGTGTCTTGTGCCGTTACTCCTGTCTTGTAATAATGATGGTAGTATTCCTTTAGCATCCTTCCTTGTTTTGCTGACAGGAGAGCCTGGATGTCTGTTTTGTTTAGATACTCCTTTTGCCTCTCTGAAGTGTCGAGAAGATGCAGCATTGTGGCTTTGTCAAAATGCTCCTTCTTTGTTCTGTATCCCAACTTTCCCACTGTTGCTGTGGCCCTGTGAAAATACAAGCGTGAGCTTAGTACCACTAACGATCCTATTGGAATTAATGTCTCTTATTTACAAAACACGAAGCTACGGCTTCTTTGAGACAGGAATGACAATTACATTGCAGGTCAACTCTTTTTTTTAGTTATACATTCCTTAACTTGTCACGACATGTATGTTAAATTATGTGTTGAACAACTGCCTGCACTGTCACAGAGCCAGCCTATTTTTACAGGCAGACTTTACACCTATATGTTGTGCATTTTGCTAGTCTGTCAGCAGTCCCATAAAGTCAGTGGGACTGCTAGTAGTTTAGTGTTGTTTAATGATTGATAATACTGAGGTGTTAAAAAACAGGAGTGGATCAGGCAGTGCTTGATATATTGCTTGCTGAAGTTGATAGAAAAAACAAGTTAGTTCCTTATGGAGAAAACAAGGAATGATTTAGTTTGTGCTTAATTTTAAAATACAGAAATCTAGAATTTAAAACAGAAAACCAGACTGTATGAAAGCAGAAAAAAAGAAAAATTGAAATGCAATGCGAGAAAAGCCCTTAAATGCATTAAAGGATATAATGCATGTTTTGGAGGAGTAGAGGTTTGAAGATAAGTATATTAATGCAGATCATTAAAACAAACAATATTTAAAATCCTTTCCCCGACATGTTTTAGCCATAATACGTTGTTTAATGGTGCAACTAGACTTAGTTTCAATCTTCTGTGATAAAAGTATTTTCAGTTTGTCCTTGTGATTTGTCTGGTCTGTTCTTTGATTTTTTTATTTTTTTTTTCCTTCTTTCTGCATGGATAATTTTAGCAGTTAAATATTTGGATTCCTTTGAGATAATATAAGTGACATACTCATGGTTAAAAGAAGATAGCATACATAACTGCAGTCTGAATTAGTAGATACTGCCTTACTCTTCTGCAGCAGTGGCTGCATACCACTGCCAAGTGTACATAGCATTAGGAGCAGGGTATTCCATAGATTATACTGTGCTTGCTAAGTAGGCAGTAAAATTTTAAATGTTTCATTCTTCAAAGGTAGTAATCCTGAGTCGGATGTCAGCGAATCATGAATGCAGGTGACTCAAGGTAGAGTTACGCTAGAGAGAAGGTAATTTTTCATGTGGTGGAGGTAGAGCAGCTGTTTCTGTATTATCAAGTTGCTTTAGGAGGAGGTCTATATATGTATAGGTATATGTATATATATAGACCTATCTGTGTGTATGTGTGTATATATATACATACATACCATAGATCAGCAAGATAATCCAGACCGTGTTGGATGGGGCTTTGGGCAACCTGGTGTAGTGGGAGGTGTCCCTGCCCATGGCAGGGGGTTGGCCCAGATGATCTTTAAGATCCCTTCCAACCCAAACCGTTCTGTGATTTCACAATCATCAACCAATATGATTGTAAAGCCTTTTCCTTCTTGATTGTGTAGAGAGCAGCTTGGCATTGCTAATTCCAGGTGCATTTGGCATTTTAGAAATTGTTTTTCAGTGCATGAACTGAACGAGTTTGGCAACGGATCTGGTAAGGATGAGCAATGCAGGAAGGGCTGAGTGTCCCCCAGGTCTCCTGTGCTCTGCAGCCATGTGGGGAGGTGTTGGTAAAAATGCAGGGCAGGGCTTGTAAACTGTAAGCAGCTCAAAACCCAAGAAAACAAAAAGCCGTATCACACAGCTTCAGTCACGTCCACCCATCAGCTCTCATCCCAGCCAGGTTAGGGAAAAAGAAATATTGGGTATTTCCTTTCAAGCCCCAACCCTCTGGCAGTGCCATCCTGCCTGCAGCTGAGCCTGTACTGGGGCAGTGCAGGCAACCCAGAGCCCGTGCCTCCCTCTGCCAACAAACCCAACCACCAAAAACCCAGCAACAGTCAAAACCCCAAACCCAATAAGAATATTTGCACCTGCTGTCAATATAATTCACTGTTTCGGTGGCTGTGTAGATGCACCTTTAGACTTTCTTAGGGAAATACCATTTTATTTTACAAAGTTTGTAACTCTTTGATCTTTGTTCTAGAAAATCTAATTTAGTTAAAGGCGCATGTCTTGATTGTTGAGTTATCTAAACAGATGGTGATCACCTCTGCTTCATGGCTTTGTTAGTCTTTTCCCTCCATGTTTATGCAGTGTTTTGTACCTAGTTACGATTGGGAACAGCCTTGTTTGTGTTTTGGGGTTGTCTGTAATCCATTTACATGGCAGAAATATTTCAGCCATTAAAAAAAAATTAAACTAAAAATAGCCCCCCCCCCATATCCTGTCCAGTATGATTACACTCATTGGGGAATAAAATTAGCAAGATGTGACTGAAACATTGCAGTTAAAAGGGATGTTGAAAAATACAGTTGAGAAGGTTTCTGAAATGAAGACAAATTAGCCACAGTTTTGAACACTCGGAACTTTTCTGTATAATTGTTTAAAACTTTCTTCCACGAATATATGTTCTGGCATTGCATTAGGGTATTGGGGTGGGCTTCAGTAAATGTCTTTCACTAAGCAAAAGGAAACATTTTCACTGTGAGAAAAATTGTGAATGTTTTACATTGTTTTTGTATAATTTTCAGTGCAGTTGTCTTAAAATATTGTAAAATTTATGGAAGGCTAAAATGAATGCCATGGTGTGTAACCATCCTGTGGAGATGTCTGTATGTTCCTGCGGCTCCTGTGTGAGAGTGATGGTCATACAATGTCTTGAGTTGTGCAGCCTCATGCTCTAATCCCTCTTTCCAAGAGTCCAATTTCACCTTCTCCCTCCCATCTCCTTTCTGCTCCTGTTGCAGTACTGAGGTGGGCACTGGTTGTTGCCTTAGAAGTACACGTTGTCTTCTGGTTAATTCACTTGTGCATTCAATACAGAGTGCCTTACAGGTTATTCTGTTGAATATTGTGTTTTCATTTTCTACCATTCTATGGGAATGGTTCGTTAAATCTGAATGGAATTTATGAATATCACTGGTAAATCCTACCCCAGTTTGGATGACAGTGTCACTTCTATGTGGGACACCAATCTGAAACTTTTACATTTCTGAGGGTAGCTATAGGAAAGTGAGTTGGAGAATAGAAATTTTGAGTTTAAGGAGAGTTAGACATGGGATTCATGATTTACAGCTAGTAGTATTAAATGTGTATATAGCTTTTTTAAAAAAAAAAGTATCAGTTTCATCTGGGGATACTTCTAAGAGTTTTTTAAAGTTGTTTCTTTGTGCCTTCTAGCTTTCGCAGCAAAGTGGACATAATGCAGGTTGCTGAGTCATTGACCCTTGTAGTCCACAATTAGTATATCTTCAGCTTGTTTAGCTTCATACCAAGAAGAAGTAGAAAAGTGATTTTTATATAAAATCACTGGGTGAATAAACTTGTTCACGAAGGAAGGGCTTTAATTTTTCTCTGGTACGTCTAATTTTTTATCATTATGTGTGGACTTACAGAATGTGCTCAGCTGAGATTGATCACTGGTGTGTGAAATGACCAAATTATAACAATGGAGAGTTTTCTGACGTGGGTAATATATTTTCATATGTAGCTTCCAGCAATGAGTTTAATACACTGAAGGCTACGTTTTCAATGCTTCTGTTATTGAAATGTAGTGCTCTGATCGTTTTTCTGCTGAACTTCAATTTAGAGCTTCATCTGGAAAACATCCAAGGAAAAAAGCATCAAAGCAAAATAATAAGAATTGTCTCGGAATGTAGAACAGTCTTTAAGTATGAAATTAAAATATGCAGCGAGAGCTTGAAAAAGTTCATAGAACACCTTAAATGCTAAATCTTTTAGTAAGAAAGGAAAATAGCTTTACTGGCACGTACCTTAAAGGTGTAATAGTTTGCTAACCTTGGGTACAGGAAGTAAACTTTTATGTTCTCTTTCTGTTTATAGCTTCATTTCCTATCTCAAATCTTTTGGCTTTGTTTCAGCTAAAGGATTGCTACAGTTTTAATGATAGAACCCCAAGGAGTATATTACTACCTGCAGAGCTCTGCTTTGGTCCTCTGCTCTGGTTCAAAGCCACCAGGTGAACTCTTCCAGATATTTAGTCAGCTGAGTTTGTTTTGTTGACTTTCCCAAGGCTTAGATTTGGGACTTTGGCAAGAAAAACACATACGTGAAGAACAAGAACATGATTTTAAGAAGCGTGTGCGTAGTTGAGAATCAGTTCTGTCTCTTTAGCATTTTAGTCGTGACAATGTGAGAACTGCTGTTCTAAATACTTGTGTCTGTCTGTCTGGGACAGTTTGTTGCCAGTGTAGTAATAGCTGTGGGAGGATGGTAGAGTGTGTGCTTGTCTGTTTTCTAGGCCTACAATTAAGAGTATGGGAAAAGTTGAATTTCAAACTCATTTTTATTGTAAGAACAATTAAAAAAGAAATTTATTCTATATTACCCAAGAACACCTCCCTTTATTATGCTGAAGTCATTCTCTTGTTTAGGCTGCTTATATGGGATTTTCCTTTCTTTACAGCTGGTCTGGACCTGTTGAACACAGGCTTGGGTGGTTCTTGAATTGTTCTGGCAGCGTCAGCAGGTGGTTTCCATGCAACCTGCAAAGCAGATAGAAAGTTGTGTAAAGTGCAGATTTTCTAGGGTTTTTGTTTGTTTTTATTCTGCCTTCCAACAAATGTTAAAATGTTCAGGAAATTTAGCGTACTTTATTTGTCTGCTGGGCACAGTAAAATTTTGCTGGAGCGTGTGAAAGCAGCTTGTGAGCCCACCCACAAGCTTGGGATACCTAAAAAGCCTTGACATTGGCTGGGGATGGAGAGATGTGCTCATCAACCTAAACCTTAGCAGACGCGTGGATTTCCTTCACCTCCTTTATTACAGAGGACTCTTCTGCCTGCTTTAGCTTCTGCATTGTCTTTGCAGCTCAGCCCACACATTTATCTTTTCTAGGAATAGCTTCCCTCGATGGCAACACCAGCGGCTGGCAGCTCCATGCTTGTTATGCCTAGGGGGGAAAAAAGCTCTGGTTTTCTCAAAACCCAGTGCCTCTGGCAGCAGCGAGTGGATCTTCTGTCGTGGTTAGGCGATGTGAGTGGCAGATGTGGGGACAATCTTGTCTGGGTGGCTGAATGGATCCTAGGCTGGGATGAAAGTGGTTGATTCGTGTGGTGGAACAGTGTCTGTGCTGTGCTAAATATCCCAGTTGCTGCTGCCACCGTAAGTTGTTTTAGGTGCTCGCAAGTGTTCTCTCCCAGTTAGGGTGGAAATGCTCTTGATTTTCTTATACATTAGAAACCTTGCAGTAGGTCTGGATTAGACTCTGGTTACAGAATTACGCGCAATTTCATGCAGTCTTACCAGTCACCTCCCCATTCTGGTTGAATTGTATACATACACTATCTCCAAAACAAATTTTGCTATGGGATACACACATGGGAAGTCCTTCAGAGACTCTAGGATGCACCCCTCTGGAGTAAGATTTTTCTTGATTTCCATGTGTGTTTCAAAACAAAGTACCAACTACAAAGCAGTTCTTCTCAGCAGTTGTTATTAATTTTCATCCTTGGGGTAAAAAGATGTGTACTGAGATATAACTTAGTTTAAAAGAGGCAGCATGAGGAGAAAAGAGAGGAGGGTAAGACTGAGTGTGCCAGCACAAAGGTGGATGATTCTCCATTTCTCTGTTGGAAAATACTCTGATCTCCGATTCCAGCCTTGGAGGAAGAAAGTGAGGAGGAAAGCTGTTCCCGTAATTTGATTGCTGTTTACTGATCTGCATTTTCTTTTTTAGAAAAAGGATCTTTTCATCACAGATTGCAAATAGTGGAAAGCAGGCGTCCTTGAAAAGTAGAAACTGTAGTAGAAGGATGAATTAGTTGCTTTCTACCTACAGCATGGGACTTGCTCATTTTGGCAACGACAAAATGTTTAGCTCAGCTCTGCCAATTGTATTTTTTTTGAAATCTCACTCTAATTTGCTGAGTTTGGAGACTGTGATTATTTCAGCCAGCAGGAGAGCCTTAGTTCTTTTTCAGGTTTTAAAAAAATGCTTGCTAATTGTTCTGTTATTTTTTTTTTCCTAATGTTAGTTCATAATGTGCATCATTAAACTTAGTATGCAGGAGTGGGAAGAAGTAATTATTTCTTCTTCAGTTGCTTCACACTGAAATTGCCGTAAAACTCTTGATCCTGATTCTCTGCTGTTTTGCAGCCTGTAAATCATTTACTTTGTGCTCCAAGTGCAACGTGTTTGTATAATTCTAGTATCGATGTTGATGTATTATTGCTACTTCAGTCTCACTTAAGGCAAGTGTAAATAACTACAGAATTGCAAAACAGTAGGGAAATGAGCCCCCACAAGCTAAGGCATCAGATTTATTTTCTGGGGCAAATGAAGAGGTTCTTTGAAGCTTGATCAAAGCCCAGGCTTTCCAGTTGCAAGTAGTATAAAGTTGGTAGCGTTTGAGCAGAATCTGTTGGCTTCAGGAGGTTTTCTTGTTTCTTTTTTTTTTTTATTGGGGCTTTATATCTCTAGAACCCATATCCAACATATTTCTGGAAATGACAAATGCACTGCCATATGGCACGCCAGATTTCAAGCCACTCCGAGGTGCATGTGTGAATTTTAGAGTGCCTGGAAGAAATGAATGAAAACCACATTCGCAATTTTATCTATTGCTGAGCTCTGTAGGCAGAGGAGGGGGGGGAGGCTTTGAAGTGAATTCTGCTGAAGGGATTGCATGCTTATTTCTGAGCTGCCATCCTAACACAGCAAGGTGTAGACATAATTTATGTTTCAAAATACGCACTTAATTTCAGCGGGACTGTCAGTTTACGTGCTACTCTGTTCGTTCTGGGAAATGCTAAGAATTACTGAGCATCCTTTTCCTACTGGCAACTCTTCAGTCCCTCATTTCCAGCCCTTTCTGTGCCTAAACCTCTTTCAGGCTTTAATGTCTGAGCTTAATTCTTACATATTGTTGAACTGTTATTTTTATATATGCTGTGTCTCCTTAAAAGGTTCTGTATTGATTGCGCTTCATCAGTAGATTTCTTAAGCTTTTGTTGATTAGTAAAAGCTGAGGAAGCATTACTGGAGATATTTGTACCAGGGTTATTTTTAATCCTGGAGACTCTATGAAAACTTTTTAAATGCAGAAAAGATGTTTGGGGAATTTGTGTCAGGTTTTGGTTAGAAAAAACGTCTCCTTGCGAAGGACAAACTCATAAGGTAGTTTCTTATGAAGAGTAGATGTGTTTGTGTAAACTTACACAGATTCTGTAAGTTTTCTTCACAGAGACGATACATTTTGGAATTTTCTTTATATAGAAAGGGGAGGGAGGGGAACATTCTTGTGACATACATAATTTGAATGATTACTGTTTTGCCGCAGTAGCTGCTTAGATGGTGAATTTGTTAAAATTAATTCTGTCTTCCTGTAGCAATAAAAGAGTCACAGGGGAAATCATGATCCTCTACTAAATTTCTTCCCCAAATTTTTCTTTTAAAAAAATGCTGTCCCTTGATACAGTAATGGTTCACAGCCTCTTTCAACCCACAGCCCTTACGCTCTTTGATTTGTGTGAAACCCCAAGGCTTCTGGTAAGGTCGTGAGTTTCCTCCACGTTGGATCACCTCCATGGTTCAATTCCACTCGCCGTGTGCCAGTTAATTGCCATTCCTGACTTTGAATAAAGCGTGTTTTGTGCTCTAGTTGCAATAGAAATGTGACAGCGAAGGGATGGTATCCAGTGATGTAAAGCCGCAGTTTTACATATGTTTGTAATTACCCACAATTTGTGTTCTTGGTCATGCAGCCTTCTGGTGGAAAAATGTTTTCCTTCATCCTGGAAAAGAACCGGTTCATTAGGTCTATGTTAATGAATAAATCAGTTTGATAAGGGGGGATCTCCTGGTGAGAGAGTCCAGAAGAAGGAAGCTGAGGTTCTGGGAGCACAAAGGCCAGGAACTGCTGCTGGGGTCTGGGTGTGCATGTTTCTGCTGCAGGCCGCAGTGCAGCTCTCCCCGCTTGAACGCCAGGGTCAGGAGCACGAATGCATGCGGGGAATACACAATCTCAGGTCATGTCTGTACTCCACTTAAAGGCTTCTGGAGTATAAATAATAAAAAACCTAACCCAACAATAATCAGGCGTTGTTCTTTGCTCTTGAAATTCTGTAACACAGAATCACAGAGAATCACAGAATATTAGGAATTGGAAGGGACCTCTGAGGATCATCCAGTCCAATCACCCTGTCAGAGCAGGATCATCTAGACTAGGTCACACAGGAACACATCCAGGTGGGTTTTGAATGTCTCCAGAGAAGGAGACACTGTATCTAACAGGAAGGATGTACTCAATGTGGTGTTTATTTGTGATCAAGAATCTGGCATTTCTGAAATGGATCTTCTGGGGATGTTTTTGGTAGGAAGAAGATAAATGACATTTGAGAGCTTTTACCTGTTTTATGCACAAAACATTTTTTAAATATAATATTCTGTAATAGAATGGTAATACACTTCTCAAATTTCCATCCATACAGAAACTGATTTTGAAATGATTTGATAGTATTAGTACATTCTGGATTTGCTGGTTAGACCTCTTCATATCTTCATTTGAAAACCCTCATCCCTTTTTTTCTGAAAACGCTGTGTGTGTGTGTTCATGGTTTTAAAGAAATTTTGGAAAGAAACTTCTGGGGGAAAAAAAAATCACGAAATGAACAGGTAGTCCGACATTTGAATTGCTGTATGCTGAATCTTTCCACCTTGTGTCTTTGGCTTGGATCAGAATTAACAAAATTCTCAGCAGTTCTTTCCTTCTTGAAAAGGCTGGCTTGAATTCATTAGTATTTTGTTTTGTCTTTCATGATTGGAGTTTTAAGGTGTGAAGAAGATGGAGACTCCCTTTTCACAAGGAGTCACGTGGAAAAGACGAGGGGTAATGGACACAAGTTGCTTCTGGAGAAATTCTGATTGAACTCCAGAAGAATTTTTTTTTTTTTACCATGAGATCAATCAGACATTGCTACAATCTCCCAGGAGAAGTGGTAAATTCCTCTATGTGGGTCAGTTTTAAGAGTCAGCTTGACAGGGTGCTGACTCATCTCATTTAAACTATACTTTTACCTCAAGAGATTGGACTAGATGATCCTTGTGGTCCCTTCCAACCTGAGATTCTATGAAATACAAAACCTTAACTAAAACCTGAGATCTTCTAGGGTAATACTCAGTGTAGATGGTCTGTGTTTCCCTTATTGTTTATACACATCCTTAACTTTATTATCTCTGAAATTTCAGTCTATCAAAGGGATGTCTGCACCTAGGCTATTACCAGCCAACCCTTATTTTCTGTCAAATTGTTGTGAATACTTAAAAAAAAAATCTGTTATAATTAATGGTTGTTTGTCATCAGCTTAATTAAGAAAACTAAACTCTGCATAGCTCTTCCGTGTGTTTTTACTTCCCTGTCTGCGCACGGAATTGCTAATTGCGTAAAACCTTTCTGCATCTCTTCTAGTGCTGTTCCTCTTAAGTTTTGGCTGCTCTTGTCCTGTTTCTTCCTCTGCTTTTGCGCTGCTTGGCCCTCTCATGTGGGCTATCATAACACCAGCCTCCCACTCCGCACTGTTCGCGAAACGTGGAGTCTTTACCCGCCACTTGCTGAAAGGCTTCATCTGTTGTTACCCAGGCTCTCCTTTTGTAGACACCAGTGAGGAGTGATTTGGCAGATTGCTCTGCAGTAAAACTAAGATGTGATTGCATGTTGGTCCAAACTTTAATCTAGATATTGCAGGTAATGGCAGTAATGAAAATGTGGTAGCATGGTGTCTCAACCAGGATCTATATCCCTGGTAGGTTTGTGTTCTTGTTGACGTGTTGGGACTGTTTGGAGAAGCTCTGTAGACCTGGAGCAGAACTCATGCTGCCCTCAGGCTATCGATTTACAAATACTTTTAGTTCTGCAAGTTTTCTTTGAAACCATAGATGGGGGGGGGTGTTTTGTTTTGGGTTGTGTTTTTTAGTGAAGATTTGTTTCATAACGTTTGATGGTAATTAGCCTGAGTCAGTCTTTCGAGCTGTGGGGGAAGTCCTGCCCTGTTGACAATTAAAGAAGTCCCGTGGTTGATTTCTGAGGACCCCACAGTCTCATTCTGCTTTTCAGTAAAGCCTTTGTACAGGTACACATGATGCCTTCACAGTTCGCAGATGTGTATGTATTAGTCCGATGGCTCATTCTTTAATTTGCCGTCATAACTTTGACTGAGTAACATGTGCCAAGAACTTTTTAAAGCTGGTGTTTATGTCGGATTACTTAATCTGCTGCCTGCCAGTGTAACTCTTACTCAAGTAGCAGGTCCGGGCAGTCCTCCTGCCTCTCAGCTCTGGGGAGAGCATTGATAGGAAAGAGAAGTTTTTTGCCTGTGGGTATATTAAAAGGACAGAAGAAGAAACAATACCGCCCTCCGTTGAGGTGAGCCTTCCTTCAAGAGTCTGAAGCTTTATTCAAATAGGAGGCGTTTTTGCTCTGTGACAGCTTTGGGTTTGGTTCTGAGACCCAGCGTGCTCATTTGGAGCTCCTGTTGGGTTGTATTCTGCAGAAAAGAGGAGTTGCATTTCTGTGGTGAAGGTGTCTGGCTTTTTTAGGTGGCAAAACTAAAATTGGCTTCAGAAACATAAGTTATGCAAAGCTTGTAACATTTTAGCTTTACAGTTTATAAATGTAGCACTGTCTTCTTCAGAACTTCATTACTGATCAGGAATAGGCATAGAAACTCATTGCTAGGGAATTTTGGCTATGTGCCATGAAGGGGTTACTTTTTTCCCTGTCCTCTGTTTCCTTTGCGTCTCACCAAGAGAGACAGTAATCTGTCTGTAATAAAAATAAGTAGGCCCTGCGTTGCTTTGTTCCATGTATATTTTCAAATGCTAAATATTGATTGACCCTTCTTGAGATCTTTAATGCATTTCATCGGCAGGAAGGGCAAAGTAATTTTAGTGAAACAGTTTAAGTTTGCACATGTAATGTTTCTACACGTTAGTAAGTGTAAGTTGAGAATCATTTTTTGGCAAAGAAATGAATTAATGGTGTACTCCATAAGTGGGCAGAAGCAGTACTAGATGATGCATCATGCTTTTTGTCCGTGATATTGCTTCACTGTGGTGTGTTTATTTCTGATTGTTGGATCATCACCAGAATTTTGAATCCTGTTTGCACAGAATGTCTGTTCCTGGACTGTTTTTTTTAATTTTTTTTTTTTTCTACCATATGTCAAATGTGCTAAGAACTTGAAGCTTGTTGCACTGCTTTCTTAAGGTACCTAGCGCTTCTAAAAATACAATAACTATAATTTGAGCACTTGATATGTTTGTAGTCTATTTAGGCTCTAGCTTTGAAAATCCTTGATCTTTACTAGGAACTTCATATTTATCAAGAAGAAAACAGTCGTGGCATCTGTGGTATCACTGATTTAAATGCAAGGTTGTTACAACTGATTTTTTCAAAGAAAAATTATGTGTATGCATTAGCAACTGACAGTGGGTTTCTGAGACTGTTACTCTTGGGTTTCATGGCAATAGGCTTTGTGTTCTGAAGTGTGTGGGATGTTTGTGCTCTTTTGCAGCTCAAGAGGTGTAACTTCCCTAGTGGGTAAGTCCTTGTTACAGGATCTGTATTTGCCATCATAGCCTGCTGAAAGGAATGGCAAACTACCATGGAAGCAACTATAATTAAAATAGTGTAGAAAGGAAGGGAAATTGTTCTGCCTCCTTGACAGTAAACCAGAGTTTTCAAAATTAAAGTATACAAGACCGATTTAGTATTTTCATTTCCTTATTAGATTTAAAAACTAAGAGATCATGCTCTTAGGCAAAGATATTTGGGTCATGAAGCTGCCAGCTTCATACTTTCGTGAGTGAAGCTTATCTTCCTTAAGGTCTGTTATACTGCTCAAAGTTACAGAGTTAATTCAGGGTTTGTGGTCTTTGGCTCTTGTCATTCCCTAATGTGGCCTGCCCATAGTTTTAGGTACAAGATGAAGATAAATGGGAGGGCCTTAAATTGGGGCAAAAGATAGGCAAAGCAGGGAGGAAGGCATTTTAAAGAGCGTGCACAAAAAACCTGTGGAAATACACTAGAAAAGACCATGTGATTGAGAAATATGCATGGAAAAATACCTCTGCCTTTTGTTTCCTTTTCTAACAAAAAAAGAAAAAAAAGTCAATAACATTGCTTTCTTTATAATCGCCGCACAGAGAAAACTCTGGCCTAATTGCAGAATTGGAGCACGAGCCTTGAAATTATTTAATTACCCTCCCTCCACCCCATCAGCATCCTCTCTCCATCAGCCTGGAACTTACTGTTTCTCATAGTTTTACTGACTATTTGTGGTAGGCATGTAAAGGATAAAATTATGACTAAAATTGTTTAATGGAACGACTGAAATATTTAAAAGTCTGTTCTTGAAACTTTGAACCTTTCTGTCCTGTCAACAATGTGTCTGGGGAGTAAGTTTGGAAGTGGACAGCACATGTTTTCCTGGCTTTTGTTTTTTAACAACAGATCATGTGTTTTAAATGTCAGCATGACATTTTGATTTCTAGCCTGCACGAGGAAGATGGTTTAGTCAGGTCAGCCATTAAGGAGCAGCTATTCAACAGGGCTCTTATGTGTCCTTCAGAGAGAGTTTTGACTGTGGCGGCTGCTTACTACAAATGAGGGATTTCTTGTTTTCTTTGTTGGGTTTTGGGGGGGGTTTTTTTGATTCCTGAAAGAAAGAGCAGACCTGGACATCTTTGAACATCTATGAACAGTAGTCGCCGGGTAGTGAGACAAGTTTGGGAAGTACCGTAGTGAAGGTAGAGGGGCACGTGATGAAATTATATCCTTAAATTAACTGGTCTGAAGTGATGAAGTGTTCAGAGCTTCTGAAGGCTGTGCAGATTTACTTTGCAATATTTAGTAATGATAGTTTTTTTACATCCAGATAGAATAAGAGCTTACTTAAAAATGCTATCATCTTTTCAGTACCTTTCAGATTGGCAGAGTTTTGTTTTGCTCTCCCCTCCCTGCTTCCTAACCTGATGTTACCCTGTTACAGTTATTATAAGGGTTCCTTACCCAGGAAATCTTAAAGAAAGAAAACCATGACAGCTTTGGAGTAAATGTTGAATTCAGTAGGTGGTTGTTGGTAGGGTTTCCATGTGTTTTAAACGTTAAACACCAAGATGAACTCCTGTGCTGCAAGCAGGAGGCTCAGGTGTTTGGGTAGCATGAAACAGAGGTGGCCAACTGGTGTCTTCAAGGGAGAGGAAGCGGTGTTTCCTGAGTCTTCCTGAAACGCCTGGGAGAGAAAGTGAAAATTCAGAGTTGCCTTCCTTGTAAATGAAATTTTATTAAGCTGTGATTGCCACCTCTGTCATACTGTAAAGATGGTTGAGAAACGTGTGGATGCTTGTCTCGTTCAGTTTATTGTCATGCCGTATGGGATTTAAATGAGATCTAATAGAGTAGTAATTGGATTTGCAGTGCCTGTGTGACATAAAGGAGGATTCATGGTGCTGTGCTCGGTGTGTTCTAGAGAGCAAATGCTAAAATGAAATCTCTTGCAACAAATGGATTCCTTGTATATATTCTTCAAAAAGCTTGAAAAAAATTGAAGCTGAAGAAATTTGTTTTAGGCTTTGCCAAAATGCTTCTGACAGTCTCACTGAGTGTGTGGTTCAATTGGAAGCTGTTTTAAATAAACTGTATTTTTTCATCATGCAAAAATACAGTAAAGTATATTATTAACACATTTATTTAAAATTATTGTGTCTGATACTCTAAGTTATGCTTTAACATCAGAAGACATGATGCATTGCTGATTTGAACTTGGTCCAAACTGTTAACATCCAAAATTGCTGGCTTGCAAATGGACCTCTGTGCATGCCTCTCAAAATGATTTTGAGATTAAGTGCACTGAGTGGATGAAGAATGTAGCTGGTCTTAGTTGGCACTGGTCTGAATTAAGGCTATCTTGAGTTCCGGAGTATATTACCTACTTCTTTGTATTTCTTTTTTAATTAACTCTATGGTCTAGAACTTAACAGATTTTGACCAAAAAAATTTCTTATTTTCAGACTCTTCTGGTTGTCCCTAGTGACTGTGCTCAGGAAAAAAACAACCAACCAACCCAACAGCAACAGGAAAACCCCCGCCTCTAACTGTGTGAGTCTTGGTGTAAGCAGCACACCCTGGAATGTGCAATCCTAAATATAGCCCCATTCATAATGAATGCTTTACTCTCTCCTGAATTTGATACCGTGTTGATAGCAGAAGCACTCACAATATGTGTACAGTGAGTTATATCCTTACCTTTGAAAGTTTTCTCTCCGGTATATGGATGGATCGAGGTTAGAAACTTTGCCTGAATCAGTCTGCTGTTTTTCATCATCATTGACTTATATTTATTTAAAGGCTTATTTATCTATTCAAAGTAGAGGTAAATGTTTCTAATGAGAACGTGATTACTAACCAATATATATTGCTGTAGTTATTTGGCACGTGCAGTTATTTCTTTAGTTTAGTAGCAGTCTCTTGAATAGTTTTATTTAAATAACAGATAAACTTGTATTTATCTGTAGTTTCAAAAGGAGTTATTTTAATATGCCCACAAAGAAAGAAAACAGAAGTCCTAGTATTTATTTTGCTTTGTTGAATTAAAAGGCTATTTTCCCCCCTCCCCACCTTGATCATTGTCTGTTTTAAAACCACAAATAAACAGAATCCTGTGGCAAGGTTCTGCAAACTGAAATTGCCACATAATTATGCGGTAGCACAGACATTTCCGAGGCAAAAAGGAAACCAGCATTTACAATGGTTTAAGGAAAGCAGCAAAAGCAGCAAGAAATCATACCCTTGAATTGAAAGCCCTGAATACCAGTTGTCACTGCTGCCTAATATTTAAGTGAGGGAGAATATTATTTTCTTTTACGGAAGTGTTAAATAAATATAGTTTGTGCTTTTGGGAAGTTGGCACGTTCTACTACTGCTGTTAATATGGTGTTGGGAAAAAGCAGTTTTGGATAAACCAAAGCAATAGTGGAGGATGGTAGAGGTAAGCAGAAATCTTTTTAATTGTTGGAGCCAGTAGATCTTATTTTGAAGAAGTGAACCTGGAAGCTATTATCTGGCGGGGCAAATTTGAACAAAGTAATTGGCTTTGACCTTTTGCCAGATGTCTAACAGTTCTTTTCCCCTCTCCCTTGTGTCCAGATAAATGTCATGCCTTTAGGTTTTTGTTCCCTTGTTCTGGTTTCAAGTGTGGAGCTGCTTATGTAGCTAATCTGCGCTTAAAATTATTTCTACTTCTAACCCCAGTAGGACTCTCTGTTGGGGTATTCAGACAGAATTGACATAATTGGATTTCTGCCCAGATACTGTATTTAGATGGCTTTGGAGATGTCATTAATTTGACAGCTGCCATAGGAAATCTTTGTTTTGACTATTGTTACAGGGCCTGCAATGTTTCTATTGCATTTTCATTTGTAGTCTGCCACCAAATTGGCATGATTAAAATGAGTAGAATAAGACACCATCAAATGCGTACAAGACATGAAAGGGAGAAAATCGGTGCTGAAAACCTCAGAAGGCAGGGTGTTGCCAAATTTTATTTGGGTATTATGAGATTTTGGAGTATCTAGTTATCTTTCAAACTGCAGTAATAGCAGTGCCTGCGGCTAGGGCTGCTGTATGCTGCGGTGCAACAAAAGCTGTGTTAATGTTTCTCTTCTTGTTGTCAACCTAAAGCAAAGTTCCTGGGGCAGTTCAGCCAAAATCTGCTTCAACAGTTTCTGATGATTTACTTGGAGGAAAAAGCAGGTGTTTTGGGAGACTCTGTGTTCTTGGGAAGTAGTAGTGATCCTTGCAACTCGGGTGCCGGTTCCTTCTCGTGGATCTGAGGAACGTAGCAGTTTTGTTTTGACCTGCACCTTGAAGGTGTTGGCTATGGGGACTGCCATTCTGCTGTGTCCAAAGAGGACAGTCACGGTACCATGTCACTACCGAGTCGTGTAGGAACCAAAACCACTTCTAATTTCCAAGTATTTGTCTTCCTCTGAGCATTGGCTTTTAGTTATGAAGCCCTAGTTATGGTAATTTTGTATTTCAAGTTCATATTTTCCTTCAGTTGGGTCATCAGAGGAGGTTCAGAAAAACTTCAAATCTGGAATGTGAGTTCTTCCTAGACTTTGATATACGAATGTATTGGGATAAAGATGTCTTGCTTCTCTGAAGAAAGATAGTTTTCACTGGTGCATTAGTGAGCTTTAACAGCAGGTGCTATTTGAGCATATTCCAGTTTCAGTAAGGGATTTTGTCTTGAGGTTTGTCTTTTTTTTCCCCGTCCCTCATTTTTACTAATAGATTCCGGTTTAATGTCTGTTTATGTGAATTCTACAACCTAGTGCTTTTCAACATTGTAAATGAAGTACCGAGTTTAAGTAAACAATAAATCTTTCTATTCTTTCTGCTGGTGGTAATGAAGAGAGTTTTCTTCAACTTGCTCCCTCAGCTGAAGTCATTATAGATTTCTTCACCCGAGCACCAAGGTGCCTGGACTTTTCTGCCATCCCTTCAAAGTGAAATGGCTTTCATTTATGCTGACAGTACTTCAGATGCAGTTTGCCCCAACAGAATAGGAGAGAGCTTGCATACTCTTCAGAATAAGATACTCTGCTTGGACAGTAATGCCTACGGCATCCTTCTATACCTGGAGGAAGGGTGAAACCCCAACAACACCCTCAGCAAAGAGGCTCAGGTGCTGCTGCAGCTGCTGGTGATGGCTGCTTTTATGGCAGGTGGAAAGAGCCCAAACCAGGCCTTGTTTTGTAGGTGTAACCTAACAAGTTGCCACTTTGCATTTTAAGAGTTATCAAGAAATTTTTGACGTTTTCCTTGAAGACATCTGTCAGGATCTGCTCTGTGCATTTCTTCCAGTTCCTTGTATTTGCCTGGTGGTTTCAAAGACAACCATTGACTGTGACCTGTCCCTCTTGATATCAGCTTATCCATGTATTTTAGCACTGAGAGAGTAGTGGCACTATTATTTCAAATTCAGACAGTGCTGTGTTGAATACACTCACAGGAGCTCTAATAAGGGTTGCAGTCAGTCTTTAAGTTTGAATTGCCAGTGTGCTAGGTCTGCCTTATTTGCCTCCACTTGCGCTAGTGATCTGTAGTCTCTCTGTAGCCCCTGTTACAGTCCATTTTCCATTACCCCAAAGCAAGTTTTCTCGTAACTGTGTAGATGTGAGATTTATTTGCTTATTTTAACCATCAGTCTCCCTAGTCGAGAGCGGTAACCAGGCATCTCTGCCGACTGTTTCTCTGGTAGTGAGTTAGCGTTGCATCCTTCTGTAGTAGATAAATTCATCGGAATCTGTGGTTTTCACTTCTCCAAAAGGCATCTGTGAGTGCCTTTTTCCAGTGGAGGTGTGCATTTTCAGTAACTGACCTGTACAGATAACTAGATTCCTGTAAAGAGTGTATTAATATGCCGGCTTTAGTCATCTTTCACAGCCCTGAAATTCCCGAGTGTTAAATTAAAAGCTCTGACTCTAGTAGAGAGGTTTGGAATAACTGGTATGATTTGGTGGGTCATATGTCTTTATGTAAAACATTTTAATGGCAAAGATGCAATAGGAACTACAGATTTGTGAAGGACCTGCTTGGCCTAAAGAGTTGTTAACCACTCAGTTTTTACTTAATGGCAAAGACTGTCATTGTGCAGTTCTTACAAACAAAAAAATAAAGCATCAATCAGAAAAAAGGCTCAAGTTCCACTGGAGTCAATTGTTAAACTATATGTACAAAATACTGATTTCTGAAGTGCTGAAGGAAGTTATCTAACTGTAAATGCTAAGATGTTTCTAACAGGCAAATCTATAATTTGAGTTGTAATGTATCCTATTAAGGAAACCAAATAATTATCCCACGTACAAACCATGGCCTGAGAAGCTTGCTTAGTTAAGCATTACCTAAGGTTGAAGTCTAACCCTTCCCTTGTCCTTAAAGATACTGTGATACAAGGTTTAACACCAACCTTGGTAGGTATAGTTCTGTTTCTGCTTATCAATCTGTAATTAGAATTGGTAATTCAGGTCTTTCAGCATACATTTGTAAGGGTTTTTGAGGTGCTCACAGCTGTCCTAAGCATAAATCAAGACCTTTGTTGCTTCTCCTTTGTGGACTTCAGGGGTATTTATACGTGGGCTTACATAGCCAGTATGTAAACCCTTAAATAAGGTAAATTAGAATGGTTGTGAGTTCCTATTCCTTATTACAGAAATATGAAAGAAAAAACCAGAATTTGAATACATCACCTTTCACAGATGGCTCTTGAATAGGAATACTTAAAAAACCTGGGGCTGTTCTGGTGGCACGGTACCTTTTGTTGTGAGCTACCTTCAGCTTGCAGAGAGTGCCTGGACACAGCTTGCCTTTATTTTGGTGCTCTGTTATCGGTCTGAAAGACAAGTGTGTGTGGGTTTTTCTTGGCCATGAGGGTTTCTTGTTTGTTTTTGACTTGTTTTGATATTTCAGGTCCTCTCAGAATTTGTAGCCTTGCTGAGGGGGGGCTCCCTGGCCTCCCATTCATGTTTGCTCCTCTCTGCTTTGTGGACTTTCTCTTTTTCTTATGCAGGTACTGCCCTGGAAGTTTGCAGCTCAGCATAATCAAATTTGAATGAGGTCAATATCAGTAAATAACAAGATGGAAAATTCTACTTCAGCCAGGAATTACAAATTTGGATATTACAGTGAGTTTAAGTAGTACTTTGGTATCAGTATTAGTTTTTCTAATAGCTCAGACATTTGGAGTAAGCTTCTAGCTGAGAGAATGTCAGAAGCGTGTGCTTCCTCTTAATAAAATACTGTGAAACTGTACAATATATACTGTAGAGTTCATAGCAGGTGCGGTCACTGACAGATGTAACCCTCCTCATTTCTTTCCAGTTTAAGAAAGATGCTAGCCATGCATGTATTTGGATTGTAACTACAGAGGAAGCTGGCAAGGGAAGCTAGTTTTCAAAACACAGTATTTATTTTAAATGTTGATATTATTTAGGCAATTAACTACTTGTGTTTCATAAGTAGACTGGGAGTTGCTGGTTGTGCAGGTAAATGTAAAAAACTGTTCTTGTTTGTTGAAAATGTATCATGTATACACCAGAGTCTGCAGAGGATGTGCATTTGATTGCAGGAGTTAAATGAGAATATAGGTCAGCGTAGCCTCTTTGACTGTGTGTGGTTCAAGTGTGAGCCATTGCACGGTTTCTCTGGCTGCATTTCTCTGCCTACCCTCACCTCAAGTATATGTTTTTGGGTTTTTTAAAAATAAAAAGTTTTGAGCAACCAATGATACCTGTCTGATTGCTTCCTCTTTGATACAGACAGCATGGCCAGGAGGTGTACTACAGCTCTTGCATGCCAGAGAGGAGCACAGAGAGGATACGCAGCCTCCTGCCTGTGCACTGTTCAGAAGAGGCCTGAATTTCTTAGGCAAACCCTTACAGCTTCTGATGATGGCTCCAAACCTGGGCTGGTTAAAAAAGCCCATTTAAACGCAGAAGTTTGTCTTTGCTTCAGGGACTAGTCCCATTTTCACAGCTGCCATAAAGGCTTAAACCTTTTCCTGCTTTTTAAGTATCTGGTAGTCTTTTCTGCATGCAAGGCAGTGAACCTGTTCTTGTGCCCGATTTTGCTTCCTCCTTTGCTGTTAAGGACCCACAGTCTTACGAGAAGGAAACCTTAGTTGTGTAGAGTATACAAGCATGAAAGGATTTTAAATTTTTTTGTTTGTTTTCAGAATGTTTTACACACTGTAGTGCAACATTGCAATTTGGTGTCTTTTTGAAACCTTGAATATGATGTGAATCCAGTCTTGCTTTCTGTTTTCTCCATACTACAATGCCTGGACTTACCCAAGCTGAAGAATAGTTGCGTATTTTAACATTAGCATTTTCTTGGCTTTAGAAGAAGGTAATATTAAAGGAGTTTTATGAGGATATATATGACTAGGAGGTTAAAATACTAAGCATATACTAGAGTCCTGAATAAACTTGGCGGGTTTCTTTTCCCTTTAAGCAAATTCAGGCATTGAGCTTTTGAGTGCTTAGACTGATCTGTCTGCTGCTCCGTGGAACTGGATTGTGCTCACCCAATCGTCTGCATAGTTAAAATATTTTGAATGTAGCCTATTTTGATGTAACTTCATTTGAAATATCTGCCTAATGGAGAAGTCTTAATGGAATCTTTAATAGCCCAAAGTGGTTACCTGCAATTGCTCCGGTGCATTTCAGTCAATTACAAAGGAAGGCAATATTTAATGTTGGAGCGGAGCTGGATGGTGTAATGAACTGGCAGATTGCCAGCGTGATCTTCTCCGCGGGAGAATTTGTATTAATGTGGTGCTTTTCATTTGTTCTCCAGAAGGTCACCAGTAGTACGTCAATTGTTGAATTTTATCATAGTTATCGGAGTCACTTGAATGCCTTACCATTGGAGTTAAAATTCCCACTCTGTGCAGTACAGGTTTATGGTCAGGTCATTCTTGTGTATTAGCATATTAAGTATCAAAGAGATTATTTTAGCTATTTCATGTCAGAATTTAAATAGGAGGTTGTCGGGTGTTGGGAAGAGAGCCTAAGAGAATTGTCATTGAAATAGTCATTGTAAGGCCAAATCTGGATTTTTAGCCATGGGGATAAAGAAAATGGGGCACATTACAGCTATTAGTGAAAGGAAAGGTGGCTAATAGCTTTGGATGTCACTTGCAATATAATCATTACAAGGGTACTAATTTATTATTAAGGTTGTAATCCTTAAAGATTACACTTTTAAATATAAGATCCTTATTATATTAGATGTTTCTGATATTTGTCTTCTGGTGCTTATCTGCAAGCATCCAGTTGAACCTTTTATTTCTGACTATTTAGAAGTGCTTTTTACTGTGGGACTTGTATAGTCCTTGTGTTTGGAAAAACTTGATCTAGAAAACAAATGGGAGTGACTGAGGCTGCTGTTCAAACGTAGACAAATTTGTGTTTCCACCTTGCATGTTTGTAAGCATGCGTTCATCCAGTCCTGTACTCTGCCGTTCCTGTTCCTGGTTGTCATCTTCTGTGCCTCAGCTGTGGGCCTCAGGGTGAGGGCAGGATGCAAAAGCTGTGATGAGTGGTAAGGGACTGCAGCATTTTGCATGCAGTAGGACTGACGTTGCTGCAGTAGCATTGCTGTTAGGGTTGAGATGTGACAAATGGACATCACACTGGATGGTACAGGAGTTCTGGGCGCTGGTGATGCCATGGAACACGACTGCCCATCTCTGTGCCTCTGTTTGCCTTGCTGTCTTTCCAAAAAACTGTGGACTTCCCAAATTTTCTAGTGTTGTACCAGTTTGTCTTTTGGGTGGGCAGTAAGTGTTTGCCATGTATGCTTCAAGGCTTTTGAAGGTTGATGGAGATTATTTTGTACTCTCAAGGTTTAAGTATTCATTCCCCAGCCTGGCTTTGCTATCACATTCAGCTGTCTGTATATATAGATGCACATGCACATACACATACACGTATACATATGTATGTATGAGTCCTGGCTGGTAGCATGCAGCAGCAGAACCAGAAAACCCCGCCGACAGTGCAGCCCTCTGCCTAAGGGCAGATAGTCCCAAACCTTAACCACTGTTTCCATTTACTGACCTTTGAGAAGAAAGATCTTGAATATATGTAACTGAAAGATTGTTTCAAGGAACATATTTAAAGTATAAGCGAATTATTTGTGGTCTGGGTTTCCATCCTGAGTTTGAGTCACTCTGCAAGTCACGGTGTTGAAGGCGAAGCTTTGGGCTGCAGGGGTGTGTGATGGAAACTGGTTAATCATCTGAGGAAGGGACTCTTAGCTTGTCTTGCAGCAGAAATTCTTCCTGTGGCTCTTCCATAGCAAAGTGAAGATTTTTAGCAAGAGAAAAAATAGAAAAGGAGGTCACAGTGCAACAGAATTGAGCCCAGAAAGGACAGGAACCAGTCTGCATCTTGCTCTTGTGTGTCTGCTAGATTAACAGAGTTTTATTTCAATCAAAGTGTTGGTAGAAATGAGGTTTTTCTTGTGCATTATCTGCCTTTGACTCTTGGCACTATCACCATTTACATTCTGAGCTACTTTTAATGTATATTGAGTGAGCTGTGAAGATAAAACTCTTCTTGCTGTAGAGAAGGAAGTTGGTGCTGTTATACTGAGATAAACACATGACTCATTCTTTTCTTATATGTTTAGATGGAATTTGGACTTTTATTTTCCGCAACTGTACTTCCTTTCCAGTTGACTAGGAAATACAAGGTTAGTTTTTCAGGTATTGATAATTAACAGTAATTTTTTTCAGCTCATTTTCAAATGCACGTTTTATATGTGAATATGCATTTGTGAAGGTGAGAGCAATAGCTGAGAGAGGTGTTGGGTATTTCGTTGGGGAACTAAACCCCCAAAAATCCAAAGAAGGTCTTGATACAGTACTTTGATGGTAGATGGTAACGGGCAGGAGATGATTTGTGAGGTAGGAAGGAGAATGATAGTACTGTTCAGAAGATCTTGTTACAAAAAACAGAATTACTTCTATTGTCTCACTTTCCCCCTTAATATTAAAAATGTTCCTGCATTATTGACGGGCGAAAAGCGTGTACTACAAAACACTCAGCCAGTAGGAAAATGGATCTGCCCTGCCTCAGGCTTTTAATATCACTTCATTTATTAAAGTATCTTTCCCATTTACTTGATATCTGTCCTATAATTTCAAATATAGAGCTGTTTTCAGCAAGAACACAGTTAAGGTCTGTAGCTACATAGGAAACTTGATACAGCAAAGCATGGCTGCCCACAGAAAGCTCAAAACCTAGATCAGGTGGTGGGGCCGCAGGTGTTGCAGTCGGAGGAGAGAAAAGGCAGGTCACCCTCCAGTCCCGTCTGCTCTCTGCTGTCATGGTTTTATCTTCATTCAGGTGCTGAACTGGTTTGGGAGACTCTTCTGTTTTAATAAAGATTCCTCATAAATTACCCTCCTCTGTTTTTTGTTTTGTTTTGTTTTTTTCCTTGTGTGTTTTTTTTGAGAGGGCTCACAATGCTCTGGCTGCCCTTGCAGCTGCTGGCGAGCTGAGGGGCAGGGGCTTTCTTTTGCTTTGTCCCCTAGCAATATGTTTGTGCTTAAATGGTTGTCAAGCTGTGGCTTTAGTAGTTCTGTTACTCCACTTATTAATGGGTAGAAGTCTCGCTTTTAAATATCTGTGTAAGGTGTTTTTGATACATTTGTCAATACTTCTTTTCCCCCTTCATTGTGATGTATGGGAACACTGGATAAATTGCTCTTTTTAATAGAATTTCTTTGTAGAATGCTTTTGTGGAGCGGCAACTGATTGGAATCTGTTCAGAGAAGACTTTGAACAGACACATTTGTGCATGAGCAGCCTCAGGTTGAGTAGGAGTTGTAATCTGTCATCCTTATGAGCGAGGGGCTGCAGTCCAGGAAGACTGAATTCAGACTTTTTTTTTTCCTTCTCTTTGAATTGGATCTTAATGTGTTTGCACTGCCTGAATTTGTCAGACATCCTATGGAGCTAGAAGCATCCTTAAAAAGCAGAAGCAAATGTTTAAATATTTTGAAGTCTCTTCTGAAGGGTTACTTTTGTGGCTAGAAATACTCAACAGAGCAATGGAGTTTGGGAGGGGCCTCTGGAGGTCCTCAGGCCAGCTCCCAGCAGGGCTAGGGCCACAGCTGAGGCCATGACCATGTGAATTTGAGACTCTCCCAGGTCCATCACTTTTCAGAGGACATGTGGCCGTGCTTAGACACCCTCGTGGTGAGGCCTTTCTGCTTTACATCCAGCCAGAATTTCAATTAATGGAGTTCTCCAGCCCTCTGGCCAACTTCACCGCCTCCTTCAGAGCTCGCTCTAGTTGGGTCAGTGTCTCTTGTGCCAGAGGGCCCCAAGCCACATGTGGTAGTGATCCAGACGGATTACACCTCC
The DNA here is from genome assembly GCF_000695765.1 of Mesitornis unicolor. Taxonomy (NCBI): domain Eukaryota; kingdom Metazoa; phylum Chordata; class Aves; order Mesitornithiformes; family Mesitornithidae; genus Mesitornis; species Mesitornis unicolor. The sequence goes on from NW_010169505.1 coordinate 31,193, forward strand.
AGATGTGCGCGAGTGCCTCCTGGGTGGATATAGTCATGTCCCACGAAACTTCTGGCTGGGCTTTTGCTGATGTACCTCAGTCTTCGACGTGTAACAAGCGTTTCCCTTTTCTTAGGAAGTATAGGCAAGTTAAACTGGCAAATGTAACAGTGAAGGAGACAGTAAATAATGATGCTTTTTCAAATGTAGTACTTCTGAAGCTTTTTCTCTGTATTATGATGGCTGGGTTTGTGGTTGCTTTCTTTCCTAGATGGTTTGGATGGTCTGTGGTTAAATTGACCTTGTATTCGTTGAGAAAAGTTGAATATGAAGATGAATTCTATTTATGCTAAACAGCTGGACCAAGTCAGAGCCATTCAGGCTGCTCTTCAGCATCTCTTAGGAGATTTTGACAGCAGGAAAATTAAATTACCTAGCTGAAGTTTTTCTAAATTTAGTGCTGAAACTAAAATATGTGTCATTTGCTGTTTCAGACGGTGGTGTACGTAACTTTGTTGGAGAGTCCTGCCTTTCACTGCCTGGATCCTTTTAACAGCGTGCCAAAGGTGAGTGGTTCAAGTTCAGTGGTTATTTTCGTAACTAAAGATAACAAGTGAACTGGATGTATTGCTTGGGTTTGCTTTCACATAGCGTAGTACTTGTAATTTTGTTTTTTTTTAACTGCTGGATGGATGGTTAAACAGTAAGGTGTAGGTTTTTTTTTCTTTCAGTGGTCTGAGACAAATCAGTTTTAGCTCCTTATTTTCAAAAAAAGACAAGAGAAAAGGATAACCTCAGATTTTTGATTAAGCACTAGATGTTTCTAACACTGTTTTTGTGCTTCCGTCTCCTATTACCTCCTGCTTTGACTTGGGACATTCTTCCCTGAAGGCACTGTAGGCAGGACGTGGTGGTGTGGGAGGCATGGAGGAGTAGTGGCCATCCATAGCCTGTGGTGGAGCAGGCTTAACATTCTTCTTTGACTGAGTTCTAAAACCAGGTAATAGCTTACAAAGGACTGAGAGGAGAGCAGGTTTGGATACCCGTGGGTTTTCAGTGAGAGCAGAACAAAAGTACATTCAGTATACATAGAGTATCTTCCTGAGCTGGCTCAGAAGACCTGAGGTAATGCAGTGAAGCTGATGTTTTCCATAGGATTCATTTTGTGGTAGAATCTGGCTGTCTTCTTTCTGTTAATTCATGTACCCTGTTGTCCATTTCTAGTAATGATAGTTGAGCTCTGTGGCTTAGCAGAGATGTATTAACAGAAACTTTTAATAAGATGAAATCTCATTACGATTATACCAAAAAAATTAAAGCAGAAAGGCAGAACGATGAATGAACTTTCAGCATCGTAGTGGCTGCAGCATGGAGCAGAAAACTGGGAATCTTAGTTTCACTCATTACTTTACCAGGTGGATTTATTATTTCTTACTCAAATTCTCTGTTTATAAAATAAAAATAATGTTAGCTTCTTCAGAAGGAAGTTATGAAGGTTAATTATTGACGATTTAGAGCCTTCAAATTGAAAGGGATGTATGAAGTCCTCGTGTGCCTTGATTTTTGCTGTGAGTTCTGTTAAATGCTTGTTCAATGAAGTGTTATCAGATGTTGAAATTAGACTTAATTTGTTTAATAAAGTGCAGGTGAATCAGTTAGAATTAAAAATGCGATCCAGTCTTAAGTTTAACATCTACAGGTATTTTTTTCAAATTACTCAGTTTCCTTGAAACTGAAAAGGAAAATCTGAAGTAGTAGGATAGAAACTCTGAGATGCTGTATTAGACTTCTGCAGTACATTTTCAAATATATGTCTTTAATTGTAACGGACAAATTTATAACCCTGGCCTTTCCAGCAGATTAGAGTTATAGCCTTGAACAGTTAATATTTGCATTTAAAGGCTAATAGTAAGAAAACTTGTAATAATTTTCTGGAGTAGAAACTCCAGTAAGTTTTCTTTTTTGTGTGTCATGTGGGTAGCAAATTTTAAGTTTTTGAAATGGCTGTTAATGTAAAAACAAACCAAACACACAATCTTAAAGCCAGTGATTCATCAAACTATGGACTTAATCATAGTAAAAGGATTCTAATTTTTCTACTAAAATTTCTACTCAAAATTAAGGTTGTATTTTACTGACTGTGGCCCAAATTTTGTATTTATTTTGAATTTTTAATATAAAACTCTTCAGAGTATTTATCCTCGGAATCTTTTTTCTTGTCCAAATTTGTAATAGTTTTCACTTAAATGTTATGTGAAAATAATTATAAAAAAACCCCCACTGCTTAGTTCAAGGAAATAGGCATTTGGAATCTGGGTTATGGATTTAGTGTTATCTTATACTTGTTGAACTTATTTCTGTGACATTTGGCTTATTGAGTAGTTTTTTCTTCTACCCTTTAAAGCAGGAGGCAGGAAGGGGAACCAATCATGCCCAAAGTGAAGGCGTTTACAGCAGGTGAAGATTTTATATACTTCCAAAAAGGACAATAAATAGATAATGGCTCACTGAAGGGACATCTCAGTTAGCAGGGGGTGTTGGAGTGTGTGTCTCTCTCCCCATCTTCCCCCCTCCTCTTTTTAAAGTACGGGTACCCAGAATACTTGCTATGTCCAGTTGAGCAACATTTAATTTCAGTAAAAAAATTAAATCTATCTTCTATATTAATATTTTGTCATTTCCATCCTTTGTCTGCATGTTTCTGATGGACTATATTCATCTAGGTAAAGATGTGAATATTCTGCAAAACGTGGAGCTTTCTAACTCCTTTCTCGAAAAAAAAAAGAATGCCTAGGTATAGGTTCAGTAAAGCCTACACTTGAAATGCTTTGTTGAACCAGAATATAAGTAAACCTTTTGCCCTTTGAAAAGGAAGTGCAGTTGGCATCAGAGTAAATATTCACAAATGACAAAGTGTTCTTAAACTTCACTGAACTGTGAAGAAGAATAATGTGTCCTCATAGCATTTTGTTGAGTCAGAACTGCAGCGTAGTTAGTATGTGGTTATTGAGATCTGTCAGCTCATCTCTTCCCTAGCTGGGCCAGCTCCCTTTTTTCAGTTGTTTGTTTGTTTGTTTTTCTTTTAAGGAAGAGAACTGTATGGTAAGGTGCCCTTTAAAAAAAAAAAAGTAAAAATCTGTCATTCGTGCAATTAAATTAGTATGAAGTTAGACGAACTTCTGGCAGTTCATTGCAGTCATTCAGCTGTTGCAAATCTGAAACTCAGCAACAAGTATTTAGCATATTTTAGCACTTCATATTGTATGTAGTGGTATTCTGTACTTTTGAACTTGTTCCTCAGTCACTTAGTCTTTAAATTAGGAAATAAATTGCATCTTGCATTTTCACAATAGAATATTTTGAAAAGTGATTGCAATATTAATATGTTCCTTGAGCAATTCTGTCTTATGAGGAGCGGCTGAGGGAGCTGGGTCTCTTTCGATTGGAGAAGAGGAGACTGAGGGGTGACCTCATTCATGTTTATAAATTTGTAAAGGGTGAGTGTCAGGAGGAAGGAGCCAGGCAATGACAGGACAAGGGGCAATGGGAGCAAGCTGGAGCATAGGAGGTTCAATCTGAACATGAGGAAAAACTTTTTTACTGTCAGTGTGACAGATCACTGGACCAGGCTGCCCAGAGAGGAGGCTGTGGAGTCTCCTTCTCTGGAGACATTCAAAACCCGCCTGGACGCGTTCCTGTGTGACCTGGTCTAGGTGATCCTGCTCTGGCAGGGGGGTTGGACTGGATGATCTTTCGAGGTCCCTTCCAACTTCTAATATTCTGTGATTCTGTGAACAACCAACCATGAGGCAAATGCGGTCCTCATGTCGCAAGACTGGGGACAGCTCACAGCTTCTGACAGACTCAGCCTTCCTCCTTTAAAGAGTACAAAGCACCACAGACATTTCAGCTTAAATGGAGCTGTCTGCCATGCTGTATAGAAATGTTGCTTGGTGTTTTTCTGTGGATCAGCTTGTTTGTAGTTGTTGATTTTTAAGGAGTTTAAACCCCAGGAAAACAATACCTATGCTTAGTTATTTCATATGAGCTAGCTATGGGGAATTCTGTGTCTAACAGTAACTCGGGGAATGAAAGGCATATACTGAATGGATTTCTGGATTCCTTTCCCTTAAAAGAAAAAATTTTCCTATAATTATGTCAGTTATCACAGGTACCTAAAGTGTTGATTTTAAATCTTTGACTGCAACTTTAGCAGTACTTAAATATATTTACAGACATTACAGACTGTTTCTCTTTGTAGCAGTTGTAGTTCTTTGCATGAAAATACAGGCATGCTTTTATTTACTAATAATATCAAAATAGATTATGAAGAATTACTTGTCTTTAATTTTTTCCAGCTTTGATAGCTTCAGGTGCAATTCAGATTTGTAGATCTCAACCTGTTAGAGCCCACAAATGGCCTTTGCAGTATACTTTAACTGCAATCCCTATGGATTTCTCATCAGGGAACACTTCTATCAATACATAAAATTTCAGTTTGGTAAAAATGAAACAGTGAACAAGTTTTCCTGATGGAAGTAGTTTAGAGGTTTGATAGCTAGTGTGGACTTTGGCTGTCTTCTCATCCAGCGCGTCAGTTTTTCTGAGCCAAAAAAAGCTTTGCCTGCTAAAAAAATCCAGCATGTTGCTCATGAATATAGCTGTGAGTTAAGCTATGTATACATAAAATACATATCTATATGAGTAAGCTAAGGTTAAGCTAGTGCCCAAGTATATTGGTGAATTGAGCACAAAGCACACAGCGACCACCCTTCGTGTCTTGACCAGTGTTCAGAGGTATGCCACTGGCAGAGCTGGTTACTGAGCCCCTGCTGCTGTGGTTTCTAAATAAACATTTCCCTGTATTACACCAGGTTCAGTTAGAAGATCTGAGTATGCACTGTACTTCTGGGGGATGACTGATGCGTCTTTGAATATGATCTTGAGAAACTCCTCAAGATAGCTTATGCAGTGAAGTTACATCACGAGCGGGGTATTGTGAGGTGCTGAGAGCGTTCATGACTTAGGGGAGTGTTGTACATACAGGCATATGTTGGGGAATGTCAGCTTGAGGTTTTTGGGACATGAGGCACCTTCTGCCAGCTCTGTGTAGTGCAATAAGACTGTACGGGCGCAGGGACACATCAGTCATCCCAAACCCTCCTGAAGGAGGAAGCAGATTAGCGGCTGAGGCTGGCGTCACCAAGTTACTCCAAGATCCAGTTGCCCCAAAAAGGAACTTTGTCATCTCCTGCTTGCAAAAGCCTCCTGGAGATCTCCTCCCCTTGGGTTTTTGAGGGGTGCCCTGCCTGTTTCGTAGCTCTGTAGGTCTGACTGCTTCAGTTGGTGCTTTGCAGAAGCAGGCACACAACCAGCGTTGGTGTAGGTCACTTACACAATGAGTTGAAGACTTGTTCCTCCATTTGATGGTGGCTGGAAGGCAGTTCTGGTGTGGAGGCTTTTGAGGGGAACTTTAAATGATTCGTTGTTGGTGTTAGAATTGGTGTGTGGTTGAAATAGAGCTAAATCTGTAAATGTGTGTATTGTCAGTAGTGCTCTTAATGTACTCCATATACCATCATATTCAAATGGTATGTATTACATCAAATGTATTATTATATTGAAAAACAGTTCAGCTTGCTGAAATACTGCTTTTTAATGAATGGCAAGAGACTGTACATGCAGTTCATCTTGTTTTGTATCTGGCAAATGGTTTTGTGTGCGTTACCCAGGGGCACTCTGGATAACTGCTGAAATGGACAAATTTCACAAAACAGAAAATATTTAAAGGTTAGTGTGGTATGTTTACTGTGGAATTCTGTTTCTAATAACTCGGTTAATTAATCTTGGATTACAACTACTGCTTGCACTGTAGTAACAAAGCCCAAATTGTACTAAGCAGAGAGGACTGAGAAAATGAGCTTGTCCTGTTGGTTATTTTTTTAAGCCAGTAGTAACACAAAGCACAGAATACTGTGCATACAGTGACAAACCTTTTACAGTCTCTTTTTTTCCCTGATTTTAAGTTTGAGAGTCTCACTTAGACATCACAGTCTCCTTGCAGTCTCCTGGGTATAACCTCTGCTTTCCTTTGTGCTCTCTCCACACCCTTTTGTTTCAGGGATCCCCTGCAGCTCTCATCTTATCCCCCTTATTTTGAAGGCTGTTGTTTGTCTGTGTCAGCTGTTTTTAGTTGTCTCCCATAAGAAAGCCTCTGTGCAGCTTATTTTCTACCTGCTTAGTCACCCTCTTTCTCCACTCTCTCCTTTCTTTTAAATGATCCTACTCCTGCTTTTTGATTCAGCAGCTGTATGCATAATCTTTCCAGCAGGTCCCCTGCTACTGTCATTGCTACTCACACTGTTTTTTTTTTCCCCTCATTAGTTTGAGTCCTTGCATTTCTTTTTGGCAGGTCGTTTCCTTATGACTGCATGTTCCACCTCTTCCTCGTACCTTTAAAATTTACCTGTGGCCTGATATTTTTTTTTATGTGAAATACATACATCTTAACAAACATGTTCCTATATGTAAGTTAAGTTTACAGCAGGTGATGTCAGAGCAAATCCTTTCCCTGAAGCAGCAGGTAGTTGGGGGATCCAGATTTTCCCAGGAGGCTGATTTTGAATTCTCTGTCCTGTGCCAAAATCAGTAGCTTTTTGTCTGTCACTTGGCGCATTCCTTGATAAGCTGGGTTGTCTCATACCATTAGTTCTCAAGTTATCACATACCAGCCCCAAAAATGCTGTTGAATGAGGGCTAGACCTCTCTTTATATTTGATCTCTGAATTTGTTTTTCAAGATTACACAGTCAGAGTATTAGTTTTCCTTTCTTGGTTCTCCCTTAAGATTATTGAATGGCATTTTCTGCCAGCCCTGGATTTGTATAGGATCTGAAAAGGTCTGCTGAATTATTGCTAGAGAGAGTGCCGGTTTGTGATGGTGAGGATCAGGGTGCTTGGTAAGCTAAAGCATTTATCACAAAAGCAGAGGGTGTGACATCCTTGGGTTTACTTAAATGTTTTGACTAGAACTACAAAGAACTGGTGTGTATATATATGTATGTTTATAAAACTGATTTTGAACCTAGCTCATAAGCAAGGTTTTGACAGTTTTGCTCCTTAGAAGTTGAATTTACTGTCAGAATGATAATGGAAACTTGCATTCTCAACTGCTGACTTGTGCTTCAGGCACTCTCTGGATGCATGGCTGCTATAACATACTTTCTGACTACAGCAAGTTACTGAAGCTTCAGGAAGTCTTGAGCTGTGAACTGTGAGCCTTCACCTGTGTAACTGGTAACACCTCATCATGTGGCCAAAATGGAGGCATCCCGTATGTGTGCTGGGCTTATGCCCAGTTGTGTGAGGAGCAGCTGCTGCTGTGTATTCTTCAGGAAAAAAAGGTGGTGGTAGAAAAATCAGTGGGTTGTTGTGACCTGCTCCCTGGCTGTGATTTAGGAGAAGCGGGAGGAAACAACGGCACAGAGCAGGTCACTGCTCAGAGTAAGGTTTTTGGCCTGAAAGTGGTGGCAGGGCATCTCCATATCCTAAGTCAGTTACAGAATCCTTAAAAAATAAGAGAAACAAAAACTGAGGGCAGTATTTGATGCAGTGACACGGTGCTGCTTAATTTTATGGCACTAAGGCTTGGTTTCAGGGTTAACTTTTGAACCTAAATGTATTACATACTAGAGGAGCAGGAACAAGGCATCAAATAACACTTCAGTTCAAGACCTGTTCCTCGAAGCTTAATTTTCAACAAGAAGCTTGAGAACAAGAACAAATAAAGTAAAAATGCCTGGTATTAGTCACTTGAAGCATTCATTGGTTCTGTGATGCAGGAAAGGAGAAGGGATCTCTCTTCTGGAAGTTCTGCCTGAGGTCCAGGAGGAGAGGGGATCCCCCTTCTTCCTATTCTCTTCTCCACCTTCAGGTAATTTGTGAATTTTTCTATACTTGCTCTTGCCTTTCATGAGTCCAGGACTTATAACTTGCCACTCCTTTCACACACTACTCCACAGTTCCAAATATTTGTGTATGAATTTTCTTTAAAAAGCCTTTTTCATTGAGACCTGATGCAGATTTGGTAACGTTATTAGCTTTTTTTAGTAAGATCTGGTTTAGATAATGAAGAAATTGTCTACTTCTGTTATGATAATACTTACAGCAGAGTTGTGGTGTGTCACTCTGAATTTTGACTACAAGCAATACTAAGGTACTAGAAGAAGCTGTCAAATACTAAATATTTTGCGTGGCTCTCAGCTAAACTTTTGTATGAAACGATAACACAGTTACTTTATTGAAACTCAGTAACACTATAAATTTTTAACTTTTTATTAATCTAGAAGGAATGAGGACTCTATAGCTAAACTTCCAAATTTCAGACCTGTGGTTTTGAACCTGTCTTTTCTTTATCAAATCTTGGTTCTAGTACAGTTATTAATTCCCACAGTCTCTGTCCATGTTTGGAAATTATCTGGCTGCTACTCTTT